>NW_028270141.1:141724359-141919359 GCF_037043375.1 Chiloscyllium plagiosum
GCAGCAGCAAAAATAACCTGCCGCTCCATTGCCTGGCACAAGACAAGTGCAGAGGGGTGACTTGAGCAGCCACTGCTGGCGGAAAAAGCCTACTGCACCTGGTATTCCCAGGCGGTCTCCCATCCAAGTACTAACCAGGCCTGAGTCTGCTTAGTTTCCAAGATCAGACGAGATCGGGCGTTTTCAGACTAGTATGGCCGTAGGCGCTGGCCCCTGCCTTTTCTCCCTACTTCAAGGCGTGCTGGCCAGCCACATTTTCTTTCTTGCTCTTTCTCTTTATCCCCTTTGGCTTTTTTTTCTCTTTTCTCTTTGCTCTTCCTCCTCCGTGCGTGCTTCCCTCCCTCCGTCCCTCCAGCTGCCTTTCAGCCAGCCCTTGCCCACCAGGCTCCTGTAGTCTCCCACATCCCCACACAGGCCAACTGCAAGCCCTCCCCCTGCTTCATAGGGCCGCAGCCTGCATTCTCTCATCCTTCCACACTCCTCCACCCCTCCATTTCGGAATGCCGGGCACTGACCAGTGGGGTACCGCACGGATCAGTACTGGGACCGCAGCTTTTTACAATCTATCTTCAGGATATACAAGATGGTATTAGCAATAACATTCGCAAATTTCATCAGCTGGGTGGCAGGGTGAAATGTGATGAGGATGTTAGGAGATTACAGGGTGACCTGGACAAGTTAGGTGAGTGCTCAGATGCATGGCAGATGCACTTTCACGTGGATAAATGGATCCTTATCCACTTTGGTGGCAAGAACAGGAAGGCAGATTACCACCTAAGTGGAATCAATTTAGGTAAAGGGGCAGTACAGAGAGATCTGGGGGTTCTTGTACACCACTCAATGAAGGTAAGCATGCAGGTACAGCAGGTAGTGAAGAAGGCTAATAGCATGCTGGCCTTCATAACAAGAGGGATTGAGTATAGAAGCAAAGAGGTCCTTCTGCAGCTGTACAGGGCCCTGGTGAGACCACACCTGGAGTACTGTGTGCAGTTCTGGTCTCCAAATTTGAGGAGAGACATTCTGGCTATTGAGGGAATGCAGCGTAGGTTCACGAGGTCAATTCCTGGAATGGCGGGATTACCTTACACTGAAAGACTGGAGCGACTGGGCTTGTGTACCCTTGAGTTTAGAAGACTGAGAGGGGATCTGGTTGAGACATATAAGATGATCAAAGGATTGGACACTCTGGCGGCAGGCAACATGTTTCCGCTGCGGGGTGAGTGCCGAAACAGAGGACACAGCTTAAAAATACGGGGTAGACCATTTAGGACAGAGATGAGGAGAAACTTCTTCACCCAGAGAGTGGTGGCTGTGTGGAATGCTCTGCCCCAGAGGGCAGTGGAGGCCCAGTCTCTGGATTCATTTAAGAAAGAGTTGGATAGAGCTCTCAAGGATAGTGGAATCAAGGGTTATGGAGATAAGGCAGGAACAGGATACTGATTAAGGATGATCAGCCATGATCATATTGAATGGTGGTGCAGGCTGGAAGGGCAGAATGGCCAACTCCTGCACCTATTGTCTATTGTCCGCCTTTCCTGACTGCCACCCGCAGACAGCGTGCAGCCCCAATCCCTTTCTTTCCGCCTTTCTTGCTGATTTTGGCAGCGCTCCGCTCTCCTCCCCTCCGTGTCTCGTGCCTGCAGGAGACTGATGCCAGGCACAGCAGCAGCAGCAAAAATAACCTGCCGCTCCATTGCCTGGCACAAGACAAGTGCAGAGGGGTGACTTGAGCAGCCACTGCTGGCGGAAAAAGCCTACTGCACCTGGTATTCCCAGGCGGTCTCCCATCCAAGTACTAACCAGGCCTGAGTCTGCTTAGCTTCCGAGATCAGACGAGATCGGGCGTTTTCAGACTAGTATGGCCGTAGGCGCTGGCCCCTGCCTTTTCTCCCTACTTCAAGGCGTGCTAGCCAGCCACATTTTCTTTCTTGCTCTTTCTCTTTATCCCCTTTGGCTTTTTTTTCTCTTTTCTCTTTGCTCTTCCTCCTCCGTGCGTGCTTCCCTCCCTCCGTCCCTCCAGCTGCCTTTCAGCCAGCCCTTGCCCACCAGGCTCCTGTAGTCTCCCACATCCCCACACAGGCCAACTGCAAGCCCTCCCCCTGCTTCATAGGGCCGCAGCCTGCATTCTCTCATCCTTCCACACTCCTCCACCCCTCCATTTCGGAATGCCGGGCACTGACCAGTGGGGTACCGCACGGATCAGTACTGGGACCGCAGCTTTTTACAATCTATCTTCAGGATATACAAGATGGTATTAGCAATAACATTCGCAAATTTCATCAGCTGGGTGGCAGGGTGAAATGTGATGAGGATGTTAGGAGATTACAGGGTGACCTGGACAAGTTAGGTGAGTGCTCAGATGCATGGCAGATGCACTTTCACGTGGATAAATGGATCCTTATCCACTTTGGTGGCAAGAACAGGAAGGCAGATTACCACCTAAGTGGAATCAATTTAGGTAAAGGGGCAGTACAGAGAGATCTGGGGGTTCTTGTACACCACTCAATGAAGGTAAGCATGCAGGTACAGCAGGTAGTGAAGAAGGCTAATAGCATGCTGGCCTTCATAACAAGAGGGATTGAGTATAGAAGCAAAGAGGTCCTTCTGCAGCTGTACAGGGCCCTGGTGAGACCACACCTGGAGTACTGTGTGCAGTTCTGGTCTCCAAATTTGAGGAGAGACATTCTGGCTATTGAGGGAATGCAGCGTAGGTTCACGAGGTCAATTCCTGGAATGGCGGGATTACCTTACACTGAAAGACTGGAGCGACTGGGCTTGTGTACCCTTGAGTTTAGAAGACTGAGAGGGGATCTGGTTGAGACATATAAGATGATCAAAGGATTGGACACTCTGGCGGCAGGCAACATGTTTCCGCTGCGGGGTGAGTGCCGAAACAGAGGACACAGCTTAAAAATACGGGGTAGACCATTTAGGACAGAGATGAGGAGAAACTTCTTCACCCAGAGAGTGGTGGCTGTGTGGAATGCTCTGCCCCAGAGGGCAGTGGAGGCCCAGTCTCTGGATTCATTTAAGAAAGAGTTGGATAGAGCTCTCAAGGATAGTGGAATCAAGGGTTATGGAGATAAGGCAGGAACAGGATACTGATTAAGGATGATCAGCCATGATCATATTGAATGGTGGTGCAGGCTGGAAGGGCAGAATGGCCAACTCCTGCACCTATTGTCTATTGTCCGCCTTTCCTGACTGCCACCCGCAGACAGCGTGCAGCCCCAATCCCTTTCTTTCCGCCTTTCTTGCTGATTTTGGCAGCGCTCCGCTCTCCTCCCCTCCGTGTCTCGTGCCTGCAGGAGACTGATGCCAGGCACAGCAGCAGCAGCAAAAATAACCTGCCGCTCCATTGCCTGGCACAAGACAAGTGCAGAGGGGTGACTTGAGCAGCCACTGCTGGCGGAAAAAGCCGACTGCACCTGGTATTCCCAGGCGGTCTCCCATCCAAGTACTAACCAGGCCTGAGTCTGCTTAGCTTCCGAGATCAGACGAGATCGGGCATTTTCAGACTAGTATGGCCGTAGGCGCTGGTCCCTGCCTTTTCTCCCTACTTCAAGGCGTGCTGGCCAGCCACATTTTCTTTCTTGCTCTTTCTCTTTATCCCCTTTGGCTTTTTTTTCTCTTTTCTCTTTGCTCTTCCTCCTCCGTGCGTGCTTCCCTCCCTCCGTCCCTCCAGCTGCCTTTCAGCCAGCCCTTGCCCACCAGGCTCCTGTAGTCTCCCACATCCCCACACAGGCCAACTGCAAGCCCTCCCCCTGCTTCATAGGGCCGCAGCCTGCATTCTCTCATCCTTCCACACTCCTCCACCCCTCCATTTCGGAATGCCGGGCACTGACCAGTGGGGTACCGCACGGATCAGTACTGGGACCGCAGCTTTTTACAATCTATCTTCAGGATATACAAGATGGTATTAGCAATAACATTCGCAAATTTCATCAGCTGGGTGGCAGGGTGAAATGTGATGAGGATGTTAGGAGATTACAGGGTGACCTGGACAAGTTAGGTGAGTGCTCAGATGCATGGCAGATGCACTTTCACGTGGATAAATGGATCCTTATCCACTTTGGTGGCAAGAACAGGAAGGCAGATTACCACCTAAGTGGAATCAATTTAGGTAAAGGGGCAGTACAGAGAGATCTGGGGGTTCTTGTACACCACTCAATGAAGGTAAGCATGCAGGTACAGCAGGTAGTGAAGAAGGCTAATAGCATGCTGGCCTTCATAACAAGAGGGATTGAGTATAGAAGCAAAGAGGTCCTTCTGCAGCTGTACAGGGCCCTGGTGAGACCACACCTGGAGTACTGTGTGCAGTTCTGGTCTCCAAATTTGAGGAGAGACATTCTGGCTATTGAGGGAATGCAGCGTAGGTTCACGAGGTCAATTCCTGGAATGGCGGGATTACCTTACACTGAAAGACTGGAGCGACTGGGCTTGTGTACCCTTGAGTTTAGAAGACTGAGAGGGGATCTGGTTGAGACATATAAGATGATCAAAGGATTGGACACTCTGGCGGCAGGCAACATGTTTCCGCTGCGGGGTGAGTGCCGAAACAGAGGACACAGCTTAAAAATACGGGGTAGACCATTTAGGACAGAGATGAGGAGAAACTTCTTCACCCAGAGAGTGGTGGCTGTGTGGAATGCTCTGCCCCAGAGGGCAGTGGAGGCCCAGTCTCTGGATTCATTTAAGAAAGAGTTGGATAGAGCTCTCAAGGATAGTGGAATCAAGGGTTATGGAGATAAGGCAGGAACAGGATACTGATTAAGGATGATCAGCCATGATCATATTGAATGGTGGTGCAGGCTGGAAGGGCAGAATGGCCAACTCCTGCACCTATTGTCTATTGTCCGCCTTTCCTGACTGCCACCCGCAGACAGCGTGCAGCCCCAATCCCTTTCTTGCTGATTTTGGCAGCGCTCCGCTCTCCTCCCCTCCGTGTCTCGTGCCTGCAGGAGACTGATGCCAGGCACAGCAGCAGCAGCAAAAATAACCTGCCGCTCCATTGCCTGGCACAAGACAAGTGCAGAGGGGTGACTTGAGCAGCCACTGCTGGCGGAAAAAGCCTACTGCACCTGGTATTCCCAGGCGGTCTCCCATCCAAGTACTAACCAGGCCTGAGTCTGCTTAGCTTCCGAGATCAGACGAGATCGGGCGTTTTCAGACTAGTATGGCCGTAGGCGCTGGCCCCTGCCTTTTCTCCCTACTTCAAGGCGTGCTGGCCAGCCACATTTTCTTTCTTGCTCTTTCTCTTTATCCCCTTTGGCTTTTTTTTCTCTTTTCTCTTTGCTCTTCCTCCTCCGTGCGTGCTTCCCTCCCTCCGTCCCTCCAGCTGCCTTTCAGCCAGCCCTTGCCCACCAGGCTCCTGTAGTCTCCCACATCCCCACACAGGCCAACTGCAAGCCCTCCCCCTGCTTCATAGGGCCGCAGCCTGCATTCTCTCATCCTTCCACACTCCTCCACCCCTCCATTTCGGAATGCCGGGCACTGACCAGTGGGGTACCGCACGGATCAGTACTGGGACCACAGCTTTTTACAATCTATCTTCAGGATATACAAGATAGTATTAGCAATAACATTCGCAAATTTCATCAGCTGGGTGGCAGGGTGAAATGTGATGAGGATGTTAGGAGATTACAGGGTGACCTGGACAAGTTAGGTGAGTGCTCAGATGCATGGCAGATGCACTTTCACGTGGATAAATGGATCCTTATCCACTTTGGTGGCAAGAACAGGAAGGCAGATTACCACCTAAGTGGAATCAATTTAGGTAAAGGGGCAGTACAGAGAGATCTGGGGGTTCTTGTACACCACTCAATGAAGGTAAGCATGCAGGTACAGCAGGTAGTGAAGAAGGCTAATAGCATGCTGGCCTTCATAACAAGAGGGATTGAGTATAGAAGCAAAGAGGTCCTTCTGCAGCTGTACAGGGCCCTGGTGAGACCACACCTGGAGTACTGTGTGCAGTTCTGGTCTCCAAATTTGAGGAGAGACATTCTGGCTATTGAGGGAATGCAGCGTAGGTTCACGAGGTCAATTCCTGGAATGGCGGGATTACCTTACACTGAAAGACTGGAGCGACTGGGCTTGTGTACCCTTGAGTTTAGAAGACTGAGAGGGGATCTGGTTGAGACATATAAGATGATCAAAGGATTGGACACTCTGGCGGCAGGCAACATGTTTCCGCTGCGGGGTGAGTGCCGAAACAGAGGACACAGCTTAAAAATACGGGGTAGACCATTTAGGACAGAGATGAGGAGAAACTTCTTCACCCAGAGAGTGGTGGCTGTGTGGAATGCTCTGCCCCAGAGGGCAGTGGAGGCCCAGTCTCTGGATTCATTTAAGAAAGAGTTGGATAGAGCTCTCAAGGATAGTGGAATCAAGGGTTATGGAGATAAGGCAGGAACAGGATACTGATTAAGGATGATCAGCCATGATCATATTGAATGGTGGTGCAGGCTGGAAGGGCAGAATGGCCAACTCCTGCACCTATTGTCTATTGTCCGCCTTTCCTGACTGCCACCCGCAGACAGCGTGCAGCCCCAATCCCTTTCTTTCCGCCTTTCTTGCTGATTTTGGCAGCGCTCCGCTCTCCTCCCCTCCGTGTCTCGTGCCTGCAGGAGGCTGATGCCAGGCACAGCAGCAGCAGCAAAAATAACCTGCCGCTCCATTGCCTGGCACAAGACAAGTGCAGAGGGGTGACTTGAGCAGCCACTGCTGGCGGAAAAAGCCTACTGCACCTGGTATTCCCAGGCGGTCTCCCATCCAAGTACTAACCAGGCCTGAGTCTGGTTATCTTCCGAGATCAGACGAGATCGGGCGTTTTCAGACTAGCATGGCCGTAGGCGCTGGCCCCTGCCTTTTCTCCCTACTTCAAGGCGTGCTGGCCAGCCACATTTTCTTTCTTGCTCTTTCTCTTTATCCCCTTTGGCTTTTTTTTCTCTTTTCTCTTTGCTCTTCCTCCTCCGTGCGTGCTTCTCTCCCTCCGTCCCTCCAGCTGCCTTTCAGCCAGCCCTTGCCCACCAGGCTCCTGTCGTCTCCCACATCCCCACACAGGCCAACTGCAAGCCCTCCCCCTGCTTCATAGGGCCGCAGCCTGCATTCTCTCATCCTTCCACACTCCTCCACCCCTCCATTTCGGAATGCCAGGCACTGACCAGTGGGGTACCGCACGGATCAGTACTGGGACCGCAGCTTTTTACAATCTATCTTCAGGATATACAAGATGGTATTAGCAATAACATTCGCAAATTTCATCAGCTGGGTGGCAGGGTGAAATGTGATGAGGATGTTAGGAGATTACAGGGTGACCTGGACAAGTTAGGTGAGTGCTCAGATGCATGGCAGATGCACTTTCACGTGGATAAATGGATCCTTATCCACTTTGGTGGCAAGAACAGGAAGGCAGATTACCACCTAAGTGGAATCAATTTAGGTAAAGGGGCAGTACAGAGAGATCTGGGGGTTCTTGTACACCACTCAATGAAGGTAAGCATGCAGGTACAGCAGGTAGTGAAGAAGGCTAATAGCATGCTGGCCTTCATAACAAGAGGGATTGAGTATAGAAGCAAAGAGGTCCTTCTGCAGCTGTACAGGGCCCTGGTGAGACCACACCTGGAGTACTGTGTGCAGTTCTGGTCTCCAAATTTGAGGAGAGACATTCTGGCTATTGAGGGAATGCAGCGTAGGTACACGAGGTCAATTCCTGGAATGGCGGGATTACCTTACACTGAAAGACTGGAGCGACTGGGCTTGTGTACCCTTGAGTTTAGAAGACTGAGAGGGGATCTGGTTGAGACATATAAGATGATCAAAGGATTGGACACTCTGGCGGCAGGCAACATGTTTCCGCTGCGGGGTGAGTGCCGAAACAGAGGACACAGCTTAAAAATACGGGGTAGACCATTTAGGACAGAGATGAGGAGAAACTTCTTCACCCAGAGAGTGGTGGCTGTGTGGAATGCTCTGCCCCAGAGGGCAGTGGAGGCCCAGTCTCTGGATTCATTTAAGAAAGAGTTGGATAGAGCTCTCAAGGATAGTGGAATCAAGGGTTATGGAGATAAGGCAGGAACAGGATACTGATTAAGGATGATCAGCCATGATCATATTGAATGGTGGTGCAGGCTGGAAGGGCAGAATGGCCAACTCCTGCACCTATTGTCTATTGTCCGCCTTTCCTGACTGCCACCCGCAGACAGCGTGCAGCCCCAATCCCTTTCTTTCCGCCTTTCTTGCTGATTTTGGCAGCGCTCCGCTCTCCTCCCCTCCGTGTCTCGTGCCTGCAGGAGACTGATGCCAGGCACAGCAGCAGCAGCAAAAATAACCTGCCGCTCCATTGCCTGGCACAAGACAAGTGCAGAGGGGTGACTTGAGCAGCCACTGCTGGCGGAAAAAGCCTACTGCACCTGGTATTCCCAGGCGGTCTCCCATCCAAGTACTAACCAGGCCTGAGTCTGCTTAGCTTCCGAGATCAGACGAGATCGGGCGTTTTCAGACTAGTATGGCCGTAGGTGCTGGCCCCTGCCTTTTCTCCCTACTTCAAGGCGTGCTGGCCAGCCACATTTTCTTTCTTGCTCTTTCTCTTTATCCCCTTTGGCCTTTTTTTCTCTTTTCTCTTTGCTCTTCCTCCTCCGTGCGTGCTTCCCTCCCTCCGTCCCTCCAGCTGCCTTTCAGCCAGCCCTTGCCCACCAGGCTCCTGTAGTCTCCCACATCCCCACACAGGCCAACTGCAAGCCCTCCCCCTGCTTCATAGGGCCGCAGCCTGCATTCTCTCATCCTTCCACACTCCTCCACCCCTCCATTTCGGAATGCCAGGCACTGACCAGTGGGGTACCGCACGGATCAGTACTGGGACCGCAGCTTTTTACAATCTATCTTCAGGATATACAAGATGGTATTAGCAATAACATTCGCAAATTTCATCAGCTGGGTGGCAGGGTGAAATGTGATGAGGATCTTAGGAGATTACAGGGTGACCTGGACAAGTTAGGTGAGTGCTCAGATGCATGGCAGATGCACTTTCACGTGGATAAATGGATCCTTATCCACTTTGGTGGCAAGAACAGGAAGGCAGATTACCACCTAAGTGGAATCAATTTAGGTAAAGGGGCAGTACAGAGAGATCTGGGGGTTCTTGTACACCACTCAATGAAGGTAAGCATGCAGGTACAGCAGGTAGTGAAGAAGGCTAATAGCATGCTGGCCTTCATAACAAGAGGGATTGAGTATAGAAGCAAAGAGGTCCTTCTGCAGCTGTACAGGGCCCTGGTGAGACCACACCTGGAGTACTGTGTGCAGTTCTGGTCTCCAAATTTGAGGAGAGACATTCTGGCTATTGAGGGAATGCAGCGTAGGTTCACGAGGTCAATTCCTGGAATGGCGGGATTACCTTACACTGAAAGACTGGAGCGACTGGGCTTGTGTACCCTTGAGTTTAGAAGACTGAGAGGGGATCTGGTTGAGACATATAAGATGATCAAAGGATTGGACACTCTGGCGGCAGGCAACATGTTTCCGCTGCGGGGTGAGTGCCGAAACAGAGGACACAGCTTAAAAATACGGGGTAGACCATTTAGGACAGAGATGAGGAGAAACTTCTTCACCCAGAGAGTGGTGGCTGTGTGGAATGCTCTGCCCCAGAGGGCAGTGGAGGCCCAGTCTCTGGATTCATTTAAGAAAGAGTTGGATAGAGCTCTCAAGCATAGTGGAATCAAGGGTTATGGAGATAAGTTGAAACTTTATTGCTGGAACAGCACAGCAGGTCAGGCAGCATCCAGGGAACAGGAGATTCGACGTTTCGGGCACAGGCCCTTCTTCAGGAATGAGCAGAGAGTGTTCAGCAGGAGAAGATAAAAGGTAGGGAGGAGGGACTTGGAGGAGGGGAGTTGGAAATGTGATAGGTGGAAAGATGTCAAGGTGAGGGTGATAGGTCGGAGTAGGGTGGAGGCGGAGAGGTCAAGAAGAAGACTGCAGGTCAGGAAGGCGGTGCCGGGCTGGAAGGATCCGGCTGAGACAAGGTGGGGGGAGGGGGGATGAAGAAACTGGTGAAGTCCAAGTTCATCCCCTGCGGTTGGAGGGTTCCCAGTCGGAAGATAAGACGCTCCTCCTCCGACCGTCGGGTTGTTGTGGTTTGGCGGTGGATGAGTCCAATGACCTGCATATCCTCGGTGGAGTGGGAGGGGGAGTTGAAATGCTGTGCCACAGGTTGGTTGGGTTGGTTCGTCCGGGTGGCCCAGAGGTGCTCCCTGAATCGCTCCGCAAGTAGGCGGCCTGTCTCCCCAATATAGAGGAGGCCACACCGGCTGCAGCGGATGCAGTAGATGATGTGGGTGGAGGTGCAGGTGAATCTGTGGCGGATATGGAAGTTTCCTTTGGGGCCTTGGAGAGAAGTGAGGGGGGAGGTGTGGGCGCAAGTGTTGCACCTCCTGCGGTTGCAAGGGAAGGTGCCGGGAGTGGTGGTTGGGTCGGTGGGGGGTGTGGATCTGACAAGGGAGTCGCGGAGGGAGTGGTCTCTACGGAAAGCTGATAGGGGAGGGGAGGGAAATATATCCTTGGTGCTGGGGTCTGTTTGGAGGTGGCGGAAGTGACGGCGGATGATGCGCTGTACATGGAGATTGGTGGGGTGGTAGGTGAGGACCAGTGGGGTTCTGTCCTGGTGGCGGTTGGAGGGGCGGGGCTCAAGGGCGGAGGAGCGGGAAGTGGAGGAGATGCGGTGGAGGGCACCGTCGACCACGTCGGGGGGGAAATTGCGGTCCTTGAAGAAGGAGGCCATCTGTGTTGTACGTATTTTGAACTGGTCCTCCTGGGAGCAGATGCGGCGGAGACGAAGGAATTGGGAGAATGGGATGGCGTTTTTACAGGGGGCAGGATGGGAGGAGGTGTAGTCCAGGTAGCTGTGGGAGTCGGTAGGTTTGTAGTAGATGTCCGTGTTGATTCGGTCGCCTGAGATAGAAACAGAAAGGTCTAGGAAGGGGAGGGAGGAGTCCGAGACTGTCCAGGTGAATTTGAGGTCGGGGTGGAAGGTGTTGGTGTAGTGGATAAACTGTTCAACCTCCTCGTGGGAGCACGAGGTAGCGCCGATACAGTCATCAATGTAGCGAAGAAAAAGATGGGGGGTGGGGCCAGTGTAGTTGCGGAAGATGGATTGTTCCACATACCCTACGAAGAGGCAGGCATAGCTGGGGCCCATGCGGGTGCCCATGGCTACTCCTTTTGTTTGGAGAAAGTGGGAGGATTGGAAAGAAAAGTTGTTCAGGGTGAGGACCAGTTCGGTCAGTCGAAGGAGGGTGTCGGTGGAAGGGTACTGGGTGGTACGGCGGGAAAGGAAGAAGCGGAGTGCTTTGAGTCCTTCGTGATGGGGGATGGAGGTGTACAGGGACTGGATGTCCATGGTGAAGATGAGGCGTTGGGGACCGGGGAAGCGGAAATCCTGGAGGAGGTGGAGGGCGTGGGTGGTGTCACGAACGTAGGTGGGGAGTTCTTGGACTAATGGGGACAGGACCGTGTCGAGGTATGCTGAGATGAGTTCGGTTGGGCAGGAGCAGGCTGAGACGATGGGTCGTCCGGGGCAGTCAGGTTTGTGGATTTTGGGCAGGAGGTAGAAACGGGCGGTTCGGGGTTGTGGGACTATGAGGTTGGAGGCGGTGGATGGGAGGTCCCCTGAGGTGATGAGGTTATGGACGGTCTGGGAGATGATGGTTTGGTGGTGGGGGGTGGGGTCATGGTCAAGGGGACGGTAGGAGGAGGTATCTGCGAGCTGGCGTTTGGCCTCAGCGGTGTAAAGGTCAGTGCGCCAAACTACTACTGCGCCTCCCTTGTCAGCTGGTTTGATGGTGAGGTTGGGGTTGGAACGGAGGGAGTGGAGGGCTGCGCGTTCCGAGGGTGAGAGGTTGGAGTGGGTGGGGGGAGTGTGGGAGTTCAGGTAGCGGTTAATATCGCGGCGGCAGTTTGCTATGAAGAGGTCGAGGGCAGGTAGGAGGCCAGCACGGGGTGTCCAGGTGGACGGGGTGTGTTGGAGGTGGGAGAAGGGGTCGTCAGAGGGTGGGCGAGAGTCTTGATTGAAGAAGAAGGCACGGAGGCGAAGGCGGCGGAAGAATTGTTCGGTGTCACTCCGTGTATTGAATTCATTGACCCGAGAACGTGTGGGAACGAAGGTGAGACCTCTGCTGAGGACTGATCTTTCATCCTCAGAGAGGGGCAAGCCTGGAGGGATGGTGAACACACGGCAGGGCTGGGAGCTAGGACCTGGTGTGGGGCTGGAGCTGGATGTGGGGGCGGGGTTAGGCCTGACCTGCAGTCTTCTTCTTGACCTCTCCGCCTCCACCCTACTCCGACCTATCACCCTCACCTTGACCTCTTTCCACCTATCACATTTCCAACTCCCCTCCTCCAAGTCCCTCCTCCCTACCTTTTATCTTCTCCTGCTGAACACTCTCTGCTCATTCCTGAAGAAGGGCCTGTGCCCGAAACGTCGAATCTCCTGTTCCCTGGATGCTGCCTGACCTGCTGTGCTGTTCCAGCAATAAAGTTTCAACTTTGATCTCCAGCATCTGCAGACCTCACTTTCTCCTCGAAGGTTATGGAGATAAGGCAGGAACAGGATACTGATTAAGGATGATCAGCCATGATCATATTGAATGGTGGTGCAGGCTGGAAGGGCAGAATGGCCAACTCCTGCACCTATTGTCTATTGTCCGCCTTTCCTGACTGCCACCCGCAGACAGCGTGCAGCCCCAATCCCTTTCTTTCCGCCTTTCTTGCTGATTTTGGCAGCGCTCCGCTCTCCTCCCCTCCGTGTCTCGTGCCTGCAGGAGACTGATGCCAGGCACAGCAGCAGCAGCAAAAATAACCTGCCGCTCCATTGCCTGGCACAAGACAAGTGCAGAGGGGTGACTTGAGCAGCCACTGCTGGCGGAAAAAGCCTACTGCACCTGGTATTCCCAGGCGGTCTCCCATCCAAGTACTAACCAGGCCTGAGTCTGCTTAGCTTCCGAGATCAGACGAGATCGGGCGTTTTCAGACTAGTATGGCCGTAGGCGCTGGCCCCTGCCTTTTCTCCCTACTTCAAGGCGTGCTGGCCAGCCACATTTTCTTTCTTGCTCTTTCTCTTTATCCCCTTTGGCTTTTTTTTCTCTTTTCTCTTTGCTCTTCCTCCTCCGTGCGTGCTTCCCTCCCTCCGTCCCTCCAGCTGCCTTTCAGCCAGCCCTTGCCCACCAGGCTCCTGTAGTCTCCCACATCCCCACACAGGCCAACTGCAAGCCCTCCCCCTGCTTCATAGGGCCGCAGCCTGCATTCTCTCATCCTTCCACACTCCTCCACCCCTCCATTTCGGAATGCCGGGCACTGACCAGTGGGGTACCGCACGGATCAGTACTGGGACCGCAGCTTTTTACAATCTATCTTCAGGATATACAAGATGGTATTAGCAATAACATTCGCAAATTTCATCAGCTGGGTGGCAGGGTGAAATGTGATGAGGATCTTAGGAGATTACAGGGTGACCTGGACAAGTTAGGTGAGTGCTCAGATGCATGGCAGATGCACTTTCACGTGGATAAATGGATCCTTATCCACTTTGGTGGCAAGAACAGGAAGGCAGATTACCACCTAAGTGGAATCAATTTAGGTAAAGGGGCAGTACAGAGAGATCTGGGGGTTCTTGTACACCACTCAATGAAGGTAAGCATGCAGGTACAGCAGGTCGTGAAGAAGGCTAATAGCATGCTGGCCTTCATAACAAGAGGGATTGAGTATAGAAGCAAAGAGGTCCTTCTGCAGCTGTACAGGGCCCTGGTGAGACCACACCTGGAGTACTGTGTGCAGTTCTGGTCTCCAAATTTGAGGAGAGACATTCTGGCTATTGAGGGAATGCAGCGTAGGTTCACGAGGTCAATTCCTGGAATGGCGGGATTACCTTACACTGAAAGACTGGAGCGACTGGGCTTGTGTACCCTTGAGTTTAGAAGACTGAGAGGGGATCTGGTTGAGACATATAAGATGATCAAAGGATTGGACACTCTGGCGGCAGGCAACATGTTTCCGCTGCGGGGTGAGTGCCGAAACAGAGGACACAGCTTAAAAATACGGGGTAGACCATTTAGGACAGAGATGAGGAGAAACTTCTTCACCCAGAGAGTGGTGGCTGTGTGGAATGCTCTGCCCCAGAGGGCAGTGGAGGCCCAGTCTCTGGATTCATTTAAGAAAGAGTTGGATAGAGCTCTCAAGGATAGTGGAATCAAGGGTTATGGAGATAAGGCAGGAACAGGATACTGATTAAGGATGATCAGCCATGATCATATTGAATGGTGGTGCAGGCTGGAAGGGCAGAATGGCCAACTCCTGCACCTATTGTCTATTGTCCGCCTTTCCTGACTGCCACCCGCAGACAGCGTGCAGCCCCAATCCCTTTCTTTCCGCCTTTCTTGCTGATTTTGGCAGCGCTCCGCTCTCCTCCCCTCCGTGTCTCGTGCCTGCAGGAGACTGATGCCAGGCACAGCAGCAGCAGCAAAAATAACCTGCCGCTCCATTGCCTGGCACAAGACAAGTGCAGAGGGGTGACTTGAGCAGCCACTGCTGGCGGAAAAAGCCTACTGCACCTGGTATTCCCAGGCGGTCTCCCATCCAAGTACTAACCAGGCCTGAGTCTGCTTAGCTTCCGAGATCAGACGAGATCGGGCGTTTTCAGACTAGTATGGCCGTAGGCGCTGGCCCCTGCCTTTTCTCCCTACTTCAAGGCGTGCTGGCCAGCCACATTTTCTTTCTTGCTCTTTCTCTTTATCCCCTTTGGCTTTTTTTTCTCTTTTCTCTTTGCTCTTCCTCCTCCGTGCGTGCTTCCCTCCCTCCGTCCCTCCAGCTGCCTTTCAGCCAGCCCTTGCCCACCAGGCTCCTGTAGTCTCCCACATCCCCACACAGGCCAACTGCAAGCCCTCCCCCTGCTTCATAGGGCCGCAGCCTGCATTCTCTCATCCTTCCACACTCCTCCACCCCTCCATTTCGGAATGCCGGGCACTGACCAGTGGGGTACCGCACGGATCAGTACTGGGACCGCAGCTTTTTACAATCTATCTTCAGGATATACAAGATGGTATTAGCAATAACATTCGCAAATTTCATCAGCTGGGTGGCAGGGTGAAATGTGATGAGGATCTTAGGAGATTACAGGGTGACCTGGACAAGTTAGGTGAGTGCTCAGATGCATGGCAGATGCACTTTCACGTGGATAAATGGATCCTTATCCACTTTGGTGGCAAGAACAGGAAGGCAGATTACCACCTAAGTGGAATCAATTTAGGTAAAGGGGCAGTACAGAGAGATCTGGGGGTTCTTGTACACCACTCAATGAAGGTAAGCATGCAGGTACAGCAGGTCGTGAAGAAGGCTAATAGCATGCTGGCCTTCATAACAAGAGGGATTGAGTATAGAAGCAAAGAGGTCCTTCTGCAGCTGTACAGGGCCCTGGTGAGACCACACCTGGAGTACTGTGTGCAGTTCTGGTCTCCAAATTTGAGGAGAGACATTCTGGCTATTGAGGGAATGCAGCGTAGGTTCACGAGGTCAATTCCTGGAATGGCGGGATTACCTTACACTGAAAGACTGGAGCGACTGGGCTTGTGTACCCTTGAGTTTAGAAGACTGAGAGGGGATCTGGTTGAGACATATAAGATGATCAAAGGATTGGACACTCTGGCGGCAGGCAACATGTTTCCGCTGCGGGGTGAGTGCCGAAACAGAGGACACAGCTTAAAAATACGGGGTAGACCATTTAGGACAGAGATGAGGAGAAACTTCTTCACCCAGAGAGTGGTGGCTGTGTGGAATGCTCTGCCCCAGAGGGCAGTGGAGGCCCAGTCTCTGGATTCATTTAAGAAAGAGTTGGATAGAGCTCTCAAGGATAGTGGAATCAAGGGTTATGGAGATAAGGCAGGAACAGGATACTGATTAAGGATGATCAGCCATGATCATATTGAATGGTGGTGCAGGCTGGAAGGGCAGAATGGCCAACTCCTGCACCTATTGTCTATTGTCCGCCTTTCCTGACTGCCACCCGCAGACAGCGTGCAGCCCCAATCCCTTTCTTTCCGCCTTTCTTGCTGATTTTGGCAGCGCTCCGCTCTCCTCCCCTCCGTGTCTCGTGCCTGCAGGAGACTGATGCCAGGCACAGCAGCAGCAGCAAAAATAACCTGCCGCTCCATTGCCTGGCACAAGACAAGTGCAGAGGGGTGACTTGAGCAGCCACTGCTGGCGGAAAAAGCCTACTGCACCTGGTATTCCCAGGCGGTCTCCCATCCAAGTACTAACCAGGCCTGAGTCTGCTTAGCTTCCGAAATCAGACGAGATCAGGCGTTTTCAGACTAGTATGGCCGTAGGCGCTGGCCCCTGCCTTTTCTCCCTACTTCAAGGCGTGCTGGCCAGCCACATTTTCTTTCTTGCTCTTTCTCTTTATCCCCTTTGGCTTTTTTTTCTCTTTTCTCTTTGCTCTTCCTCCTCCGTGCGTGCTTCCCTCCCTCCGTCCCTCCAGCTGCCTTTCAGCCAGCCCTTGCCCACCAGGCTCCTGTAGTCTCCCACAGCCCCACACAGGCCAACTGCAAGCCCTCCCCCTGCTTCATAGGGCCGCAGCCTGCATTCTCTCATCCTTCCACACTCCTCCACCCCTCCATTTCGGAATGCCGGGCACTGACCAGTGGGGTACCGCACGGATCAGTACTGGGACCGCAGCTTTTTACAATCTATCTTCAGGATATACAAGATGGTATTAGCAATAACATTCGCAAATTTCATCAGCTGGGTGGCAGGGTGAAATGTGATGAGGATGTTAGGAGATTACAGGGTGACCTGGACAAGTTAGGTGAGTGCTCAGATGCATGGCAGATGCACTTTCACGTGGATAAATGGATCCTTATCCACTTTGGTGGCAAGAACAGGAAGGCAGATTACCACCTAAGTGGAATCAATTTAGGTAAAGGGGCAGTACAGAGAGATCTGGGGGTTCTTGTACACCACTCAATGAAGGTAAGCATGCAGGTACAGCAGGTAGTGAAGAAGGCTAATAGCATGCTGGCCTTCATAACAAGAGGGATTGAGTATAGAAGCAAAGAGGTTCTTCTGCAGCTGTACAGGGCCCTGGTGAGACCACACCTGGAGTACTGTGTGCAGTTCTGGTCTCCAAATTTGAGGAGAGACATTCTGGCTATTGAGGGAATGCAGCGTAGGTTCACGAGGTCAATTCCTGGAATGGCGGGATTACCTTACACTGAAAGACTGGAGCGACTGGGCTTGTGTACCCTTGAGTTTAGAAGACTGAGAGGGGATCTGGTTGAGACATATAAGATGATCAAAGGATTGGACACTCTGGCGGCAGGCAACATGTTTCCGCTGCGGGGTGAGTGCCGAAACAGAGGACACAGCTTAAAAATACGGGGTAGACCATTTAGGACAGAGATGAGGAGAAACTTCTTCACCCAGAGAGTGGTGGCTGTGTGGAATGCTCTGCCCCAGAGGGCAGTGGAGGCCCAGTCTCTGGATTCATTTAAGAAAGAGTTGGATAGAGCTCTCAAGGATAGTGGAATCAAGGGTTATGGAGATAAGGCAGGAACAGGATACTGATTAAGGATGATCAGCCATGATCATATTGAATGGTGGTGCAGGCTGGAAGGGCAGAATGGCCAACTCCTGCACCTATTGTCTATTGTCCGCCTTTCCTGACTGCCACCCGCAGACAGCGTGCAGCCCCAATCCCTTTCTTGCTGATTTTGGCAGCGCTCCGCTCTCCTCCCCTCCGTGTCTCGTGCCTGCAGGAGACTGATGCCAGGCACAGCAGCAGCAGCAAAAATAACCTGCCGCTCCATTGCCTGGCACAAGACAAGTGCAGAGGGGTGACTTGAGCAGCCACTGCTGGCGGAAAAAGCCTACTGCACCTGGTATTCCCAGGCGGTCTCCCATCCAAGTACTAACCAGGCCTGAGTCTGCTTAGCTTCCGAGATCAGACGAGATCGGGCGTTTTCAGACTAGTATGGCCGTAGGCGCTGGCCCCTGCCTTTTCTCCCTACTTCAAGGCGTGCTGGCCAGCCACATTTTCTTTCTTGCTCTTTCTCTTTATCCCCTTTGGCTTTTTTTTCTCTTTTCTCTTTGCTCTTCCTCCTCCGTGCGTGCTTCCCTCCCTCCGTCCCTCCAGCTGCCTTTCAGCCAGCCCTTGCCCACCAGGCTCCTGTAGTCTCCCACATCCCCACACAGGCCAACTGCAAGCCCTCCCCCTGCTTCATAGGGCCGCAGCCTGCATTCTCTCATCCTTCCACACTCCTCCACCCCTCCATTTCGGAATGCCGGGCACTGACCAGTGGGGTACCGCACGGATCAGTACTGGGACCGCAGCTTTTTACAATCTATCTTCAGGATATACAAGATGGTATTAGCAATAACATTCGCAAATTTCATCAGCTGGGTGGCAGGGTGAAATGTGATGAGGATCTTAGGAGATTACAGGGTGACCTGGACAAGTTAGGTGAGTGCTCAGATGCATGGCAGATGCACTTTCACGTGGATAAATGGATCCTTATCCACTTTGGTGGCAAGAACAGGAAGGCAGATTACCACCTAAGTGGAATCAATTTAGGTAAAGGGGCAGTACAGAGAGATCTGGGGGTTCTTGTACACCACTCAATGAAGGTAAGCATGCAGGTACAGCAGGTCGTGAAGAAGGCTAATAGCATGCTGGCCTTCATAACAAGAGGGATTGAGTATAGAAGCAAAGAGGTCCTTCTGCAGCTGTACAGGGCCCTGGTGAGACCACACCTGGAGTACTGTGTGCAGTTCTGGTCTCCAAATTTGAGGAGAGACATTCTGGCTATTGAGGGAATGCAGCGTAGGTTCACGAGGTCAATTCCTGGAATGGCGGGATTACCTTACACTGAAAGACTGGAGCGACTGGGCTTGTGTACCCTTGAGTTTAGAAGACTGAGAGGGGATCTGGTTGAGACATATAAGATGATCAAAGGATTGGACACTCTGGCGGCAGGCAACATGTTTCCGCTGCGGGGTGAGTGCCGAAACAGAGGACACAGCTTAAAAATACGGGGTAGACCATTTAGGACAGAGATGAGGAGAAACTTCTTCACCCAGAGAGTGGTGGCTGTGTGGAATGCTCTGCCCCAGAGGGCAGTGGAGGCCCAGTCTCTGGATTCATTTAAGAAAGAGTTGGATAGAGCTCTCAAGGATAGTGGAATCAAGGGTTATGGAGATAAGGCAGGAACAGGATACTGATTAAGGATGATCAGCCATGATCATATTGAATGGTGGTGCAGGCTGGAAGGGCAGAATGGCCAACTCCTGCACCTATTGTCTATTGTCCGCCTTTCCTGACTGCCACCCGCAGACAGCGTGCAGCCCCAATCCCTTTCTTGCTGATTTTGGCAGCGCTCCGCTCTCCTCCCCTCCGTGTCTCGTGCCTGCAGGAGACTGATGCCAGGCACAGCAGCAGCAGCAAAAATAACCTGCCGCTCCATTGCCTGGCACAAGACAAGTGCAGAGGGGTGACTTGAGCAGCCACTGCTGGCGGAAAAAGCCTACTGCACCTGGTATTCCCAGGCGGTCTCCCATCCAAGTACTAACCAGGCCTGAGTCTGCTTAGCTTCCGAGATCAGACGAGATCGGGCGTTTTCAGACTAGTATGGCCGTAGGCGCTGGCCCCTGCCTTTTCTCCCTACTTCAAGGCGTGCTGGCCAGCCACATTTTCTTTCTTGCTCTTTCTCTTTATCCCCTTTGGCTTTTTTTTCTCTTTTCTCTTTGCTCTTCCTCCTCCGTGCGTGCTTCCCTCCCTCCGTCCCTCCAGCTGCCTTTCAGCCAGCCCTTGCCCACCAGGCTCCTGTAGTCTCCCACAGCCCCACACAGGCCAACTGCAAGCCCTCCCCCTGCTTCATAGGGCCGCAGCCTGCATTCTCTCATCCTTCCACACTCCTCCACCCCTCCATTTCGGAATGCCGGGCACTGACCAGTGGGGTACCGCACGGATCAGTACTGGGACCGCAGCTTTTTACAATCTATCTTCAGGATATACAAGATGGTATTAGCAATAACATTCGCAAATTTCATCAGCTGGGTGGCAGGGTGAAATGTGATGAGGATGTTAGGAGATTACAGGGTGACCTGGACAAGTTAGGTGAGTGCTCAGATGCATGGCAGATGCACTTTCACGTGGATAAATGGATCCTTATCCACTTTGGTGGCAAGAACAGGAAGGCAGATTACCACCTAAGTGGAATCAATTTAGGTAAAGGGGCAGTACAGAGAGATCTGGGGGTTCTTGTACACCACTCAATGAAGGTAAGCATGCAGGTACAGCAGGTAGTGAAGAAGGCTAATAGCATGCTGGCCTTCATAACAAGAGGGATTGAGTATAGAAGCAAAGAGGTTCTTCTGCAGCTGTACAGGGCCCTGGTGAGACCACACCTGGAGTACTGTGTGCAGTTCTGGTCTCCAAATTTGAGGAGAGACATTCTGGCTATTGAGGGAATGCAGCGTAGGTTCACGAGGTCAATTCCTGGAATGGCGGGATTACCTTACACTGAAAGACTGGAGCGACTGGGCTTGTGTACCCTTGAGTTTAGAAGACTGAGAGGGGATCTGGTTGAGACATATAAGATGATCAAAGGATTGGACACTCTGGCGGCAGGCAACATGTTTCCGCTGCGGGGTGAGTGCCGAAACAGAGGACACAGCTTAAAAATACGGGGTAGACCATTTAGGACAGAGATGAGGAGAAACTTCTTCACCCAGAGAGTGGTGGCTGTGTGGAATGCTCTGCCCCAGAGGGCAGTGGAGGCCCAGTCTCTGGATTCATTTAAGAAAGAGTTGGATAGAGCTCTCAAGGATAGTGGAATCAAGGGTTATGGAGATAAGGCAGGAACAGGATACTGATTAAGGATGATCAGCCATGATCATATTGAATGGTGGTGCAGGCTGGAAGGGCAGAATGGCCAACTCCTGCACCTATTGTCTATTGTCCGCCTTTCCTGACTGCCACCCGCAGACAGCGTGCAGCCCCAATCCCTTTCTTTCCGCCTTTCTTGCTGATTTTGGCAGCGCTCCGCTCTCCTCCCCTCCGTGTCTCGTGCCTGCAGGAGACTGATGCCAGGCACAGCAGCAGCAGCAAAAATAACCTGCCGCTCCATTGCCTGGCACAAGACAAGTGCAGAGGGGTGACTTGAGCAGCCACTGCTGGCGGAAAAAGCCTACTGCACCTGGTATTCCCAGGCGGTCTCCCATCCAAGTACTAACCAGGCCTGAGTCTGCTTAACTTCCGAGATCAGACGAGATCGGGCGTTTTCAGACTAGTATGGCCGTAGGCGCTGGCCCCTGCCTTTTCTCCCTACTTCAAGGCGTGCTGGCCAGCCACATTTTCTTTCTTGCTCTTTCTCTTTATCCCCTTTGGCTTTTTTTTCTCTTTTCTCTTTGCTCTTCCTCCTCCGTGCGTGCTTCCCTCCCTCCGTCCCTCCAGCTGCCTTTCAGCCAGCCCTTGCCCACCAGGCTCCTGTAGTCTCCCACAGCCCCACACAGGCCAACTGCAAGCCCTCCCCCTGCTTCATAGGGCCGCAGCCTGCATTCTCTCATCCTTCCACACTCCTCCACCCCTCCATTTCGGAATGCCGGGCACTGACCAGTGGGGTACCGCACGGATCAGTACTGGGACCGCAGCTTTTTACAATCTATCTTCAGGATATACAAGATGGTATTAGCAATAACATTCGCAAATTTCATCAGCTGGGTGGCAGGGTGAAATGTGATGAGGATGTTAGGAGATTACAGGGTGACCTGGACAAGTTAGGTGAGTGCTCAGATGCATGGCAGATGCACTTTCACGTGGATAAATGGATCCTTATCCACTTTGGTGGCAAGAACAGGAAGGCAGATTACCACCTAAGTGGAATCAATTTAGGTAAAGGGGCAGTACAGAGAGATCTGGGGGTTCTTGTACACCACTCAATGAAGGTAAGCATGCAGGTACAGCAGGTAGTGAAGAAGGCTAATAGCATGCTGGCCTTCATAACAAGAGGGATTGAGTATAGAAGCAAAGAGGTTCTTCTGCAGCTGTACAGGGCCCTGGTGAGACCACACCTGGAGTACTGTGTGCAGTTCTGGTCTCCAAATTTGAGGAGAGACATTCTGGCTATTGAGGGAATGCAGCGTAGGTTCACGAGGTCAATTCCTGGAATGGCGGGATTACCTTACACTGAAAGACTGGAGCGACTGGGCTTGTGTACCCTTGAGTTTAGAAGACTGAGAGGGGATCTGGTTGAGACATATAAGATGATCAAAGGATTGGACACTCTGGCGGCAGGCAACATGTTTCCGCTGCGGGGTGAGTGCCGAAACAGAGGACACAGCTTAAAAATACGGGGTAGACCATTTAGGACAGAGATGAGGAGAAACTTCTTCACCCAGAGAGTGGTGGCTGTGTGGAATGCTCTGCCCCAGAGGGCAGTGGAGGCCCAGTCTCTGGATTCATTTAAGAAAGAGTTGGATAGAGCTCTCAAGGATAGTGGAATCAAGGGTTATGGAGATAAGGCAGGAACAGGATACTGATTAAGGATGATCAGCCATGATCATATTGAATGGTGGTGCAGGCTGGAAGGGCAGAATGGCCAACTCCTGCACCTATTGTCTATTGTCCGCCTTTCCTGACTGCCACCCGCAGACAGCGTGCAGCCCCAATCCCTTTCTTGCTGATTTTGGCAGCGCTCCGCTCTCCTCCCCTCCGTGTCTCGTGCCTGCAGGAGACTGATGCCAGGCACAGCAGCAGCAGCAAAAATAACCTGCCGCTCCATTGCCTGGCACAAGACAAGTGCAGAGGGGTGACTTGAGCAGCCACTGCTGGCGGAAAAAGCCTACTGCACCTGGTATTCCCAGGCGGTCTCCCATCCAAGTACTAACCAGGCCTGAGTCTGCTTAGCTTCCGAGATCAGACGAGATCGGGCGTTTTCAGACTAGTATGGCCGTAGGCGCTGGCCCCTGCCTTTTCTCCCTACTTCAAGGCGTGCTGGCCAGCCACATTTTCTTTCTTGCTCTTTCTCTTTATCCCCTTTGGCTTTTTTTTCTCTTTTCTCTTTGCTCTTCCTCCTCCGTGCGTGCTTCCCTCCCTCCGTCCCTCCAGCTGCCTTTCAGCCAGCCCTTGCCCACCAGGCTCCTGTAGTCTCCCACATCCCCACACAGGCCAACTGCAAGCCCTCCCCCTGCTTCATAGGGCCGCAGCCTGCATTCTCTCATCCTTCCACACTCCTCCACCCCTCCATTTCGGAATGCCGGGCACTGACCAGTGGGGTACCGCACGGATCAGTACTGGGACCGCAGCTTTTTACAATCTATCTTCAGGATATACAAGATGGTATTAGCAATAACATTCGCAAATTTCATCAGCTGGGTGGCAGGGTGAAATGTGATGAGGATGTTAGGAGATTACAGGGTGACCTGGACAAGTTAGGTGAGTGCTCAGATGCATGGCAGATGCACTTTCACGTGGATAAATGGATCCTTATCCACTTTGGTGGCAAGAACAGGAAGGCAGATTACCACCTAAGTGGAATCAATTTAGGTAAAGGGGCAGTACAGAGAGATCTGGGGGTTCTTGTACACCACTCAATGAAGGTAAGCATGCAGGTACAGCAGGTAGTGAAGAAGGCTAATAGCATGCTGGCCTTCATAACAAGAGGGATTGAGTATAGAAGCAAAGAGGTCCTTCTGCAGCTGTACAGGGCCCTGGTGAGACCACACCTGGAGTACTGTGTGCAGTTCTGGTCTCCAAATTTGAGGAGAGACATTCTGGCTATTGAGGGAATGCAGCGTAGGTTCACGAGGTCAATTCCTGGAATGGCGGGATTACCTTACACTGAAAGACTGGAGCGACTGGGCTTGTGTACCCTTGAGTTTAGAAGACTGAGAGGGGATCTGGTTGAGACATATAAGATGATCAAAGGATTGGACACTCTGGCGGCAGGCAACATGTTTCCGCTGCGGGGTGAGTGCCGAAACAGAGGACACAGCTTAAAAATACGGGGTAGACCATTTAGGACAGAGATGAGGAGAAACTTCTTCACCCAGAGAGTGGTGGCTGTGTGGAATGCTCTGCCCCAGAGGGCAGTGGAGGCCCAGTCTCTGGATTCATTTAAGAAAGAGTTGGATAGAGCTCTCAAGGATAGTGGAATCAAGGGTTATGGAGATAAGGCAGGAACAGGATACTGATTAAGGATGATCAGCCATGATCATATTGAATGGTGGTGCAGGCTGGAAGGGCAGAATGGCCAATTCCTGCACCTATTGTCTATTGTCCGCCTTTCCTGACTGCCACCCGCAGACAGCGTGCAGCCCCAATCCCTTTCTTTCCGCCTTTCTTGCTGATTTTGGCAGCGCTCCGCTCTCCTCCCCTCCGTGTCTCGTGCCTGCAGGAGACTGATGCCAGGCACAGCAGCAGCAGCAAAAATAACCTGCCGCTCCATTGCCTGGCACAAGACAAGTGCAGAGGGGTGACTTGAGCAGCCACTGCTGGCGGAAAAAGCCTACTGCACCTGGTATTCCCAGGTGGTCTCCCATCCAAGTACTAACCAGGCCTGAGTCTGCTTAGTTTCCGAGATCAGACGAGATCGGGCATTTTCAGACTAGTATGGCCGTAGGCGCTGGCCCCTGCCTTTTCTCCCTACTTCAAGGCGTGCTGGCCAGCCACATTTTCTTTCTTGCTCTTTCTCTTTATCCCCTTTGGCTTTTTTTTCTCTTTTCTCTTTGCTCTTCCTCCTCCGTGCGTGCTTCCCTCCCTCCGTCCCTCCAGCTGCCTTTCAGCCAGCCCTTGCCCACCAGGCTCCTGTAGTCTCCCACATCCCCACACAGGCCAACTGCAAGCCCTCCCCCTGCTTCATAGGGCCGCAGCCTGCATTCTCTCATCCTTCCACACTCCTCCACCCCTCCATTTCGGAATGCCGGGCACTGACCAGTGGGGTACCGCACGGATCAGTACTGGGACCGCAGCTTTTTACAATCTATCTTCAGGATATACAAGATGGTATTAGCAATAACATTCGCAAATTTCATCAGCTGGGTGGCAGGGTGAAATGTGATGAGGATGTTAGGAGATTACAGGGTGACCTGGACAAGTTAGGTGAGTGCTCAGATGCATGGCAGATGCACTTTCACGTGGATAAATGGATCCTTATCCACTTTGGTGGCAAGAACAGGAAGGCAGATTACCACCTAAGTGGAATCAATTTAGGTAAAGGGGCAGTACAGAGAGATCTGGGGGTTCTTGTACACCACTCAATGAAGGTAAGCATGCAGGTACAGCAGGTAGTGAAGAAGGCTAATAGCATGCTGGCCTTCATAACAAGAGGGATTGAGTATAGAAGCAAAGAGGTCCTTCTGCAGCTGTACAGGGCCCTGGTGAGACCACACCTGGAGTACTGTGTGCAGTTCTGGTCTCCAAATTTGAGGAGAGACATTCTGGCTATTGAGGGAATGCAGCGTAGGTTCACGAGGTCAATTCCTGGAATGGCGGGATTACCTTACACTGAAAGACTGGAGCGACTGGGCTTGTGTACCCTTGAGTTTAGAAGACTGAGAGGGGATCTGGTTGAGACATATAAGATGATCAAAGGATTGGACACTCTGGCGGCAGGCAACATGTTTCCGCTGCGGGGTGAGTGCCGAAACAGAGGACACAGCTTAAAAATACGGGGTAGACCATTTAGGACAGAGATGAGGAGAAACTTCTTCACCCAGAGAGTGGTGGCTGTGTGGAATGCTCTGCCCCAGAGGGCAGTGGAGGCCCAGTCTCTGGATTCATTTAAGAAAGAGTTGGATAGAGCTCTCAAGGATAGTGGAATCAAGGGTTATGGAGATAAGGCAGGAACAGGATACTGATTAAGGATGATCAGCCATGATCATATTGAATGGTGGTGCAGGCTGGAAGGGCAGAATGGCCAACTCCTGCACCTATTGTCTATTGTCCGCCTTTCCTGACTGCCACCCGCAGACAGCGTGCAGCCCCAATCCCTTTCTTGCTGATTTTGGCAGCGCTCCGCTCTCCTCCCCTCCGTGTCTCGTGCCTGCAGGAGACTGATGCCAGGCACAGCAGCAGCAGCAAAAATAACCTGCCGCTCCATTGCCTGGCACAAGACAAGTGCAGAGGGGTGACTTGAGCAGCCACTGCTGGCGGAAAAAGCCTACTGCACCTGGTATTCCCAGGCGGTCTCCCATCCAAGTACTAACCAGGCCTGAGTCTGCTTAGCTTCCGAGATCAGACGAGATCGGGCGTTTTCAGACTAGTATGGCCGTAGGCGCTGGCCCCTGCCTTTTCTCCCTACTTCAAGGCGTGCTGGCCAGCCACATTTTCTTTCTTGCTCTTTCTCTTTATCCCCTTTGGCTTTTTTTTCTCTTTTCTCTTTGCTCTTCCTCCTCCGTGCGTGCTTCCCTCCCTCCGTCCCTCCAGCTGCCTTTCAGCCAGCCCTTGCCCACCAGGCTCCTGTAGTCTCCCACATCCCCACACAGGCCAACTGCAAGCCCTCCCCCTGCTTCATAGGGCCGCAGCCTGCATTCTCTCATCCTTCCACACTCCTCCACCCCTCCATTTCGGAATGCCGGGCACTGACCAGTGGGGTACCGCACGGATCAGTACTGGGACCGCAGCTTTTTACAATCTATCTTCAGGATATACAAGATGGTATTAGCAATAACATTCGCAAATTTCATCAGCTGGGTGGCAGGGTGAAATGTGATGAGGATGTTAGGAGATTACAGGGTGACCTGGACAAGTTAGGTGAGTGCTCAGATGCATGGCAGATGCACTTTCACGTGGATAAATGGATCCTTATCCACTTTGGTGGCAAGAACAGGAAGGCAGATTACCACCTAAGTGGAATCAATTTAGGTAAAGGGGCAGTACAGAGAGATCTGGGGGTTCTTGTACACCACTCAATGAAGGTAAGCATGCAGGTACAGCAGGTAGTGAAGAAGGCTAATAGCATGCTGGCCTTCATAACAAGAGGGATTGAGTATAGAAGCAAAGAGGTCCTTCTGCAGCTGTACAGGGCCCTGGTGAGACCACACCTGGAGTACTGTGTGCAGTTCTGGTCTCCAAATTTGAGGAGAGACATTCTGGCTATTGAGGGAATGCAGCGTAGGTTCACGAGGTCAATTCCTGGAATGGCGGGATTACCTTACACTGAAAGACTGGAGCGACTGGGCTTGTGTACCCTTGAGTTTAGAAGACTGAGAGGGGATCTGGTTGAGACATATAAGATGATCAAAGGATTGGACACTCTGGCGGCAGGCAACATGTTTCCGCTGCGGGGTGAGTGCCGAAACAGAGGACACAGCTTAAAAATACGGGGTAGACCATTTAGGACAGAGATGAGGAGAAACTTCTTCACCCAGAGAGTGGTGGCTGTGTGGAATGCTCTGCCCCAGAGGGCAGTGGAGGCCCAGTCTCTGGATTCATTTAAGAAAGAGTTGGATAGAGCTCTCAAGGATAGTGGAATCAAGGGTTATGGAGATAAGGCAGGAACAGGATACTGATTAAGGATGATCAGCCATGATCATATTGAATGGTGGTGCAGGCTGGAAGGGCAGAATGGCCAATTCCTGCACCTATTGTCTATTGTCCGCCTTTCCTGACTGCCACCCGCAGACAGCGTGCAGCCCCAATCCCTTTCTTTCCGCCTTTCTTGCTGATTTTGGCAGCGCTCCGCTCTCCTCCCCTCCGTGTCTCGTGCCTGCAGGAGACTGATGCCAGGCACAGCAGCAGCAGCAAAAATAACCTGCCGCTCCATTGCCTGGCACAAGACAAGTGCAGAGGGGTGACTTGAGCAGCCACTGCTGGCGGAAAAAGCCTACTGCACCTGGTATTCCCAGGTGGTCTCCCATCCAAGTACTAACCAGGCCTGAGTCTGCTTAGTTTCCGAGATCAGACGAGATCGGGCATTTTCAGACTAGTATGGCCGTAGGCGCTGGCCCCTGCCTTTTCTCCCTACTTCAAGGCGTGCTGGCCAGCCACATTTTCTTTCTTGCTCTTTCTCTTTATCCCCTTTGGCTTTTTTTTCTCTTTTCTCTTTGCTCTTCCTCCTCCGTGCGTGCTTCCCTCCCTCCGTCCCTCCAGCTGCCTTTCAGCCAGCCCTTGCCCACCAGGCTCCTGTAGTCTCCCACATCCCCACACAGGCCAACTGCAAGCCCTCCCCCTGCTTCATAGGGCCGCAGCCTGCATTCTCTCATCCTTCCACACTCCTCCACCCCTCCATTTCGGAATGCCGGGCACTGACCAGTGGGGTACCGCACGGATCAGTACTGGGACCGCAGCTTTTTACAATCTATCTTCAGGATATACAAGATGGTATTAGCAATAACATTCGCAAATTTCATCAGCTGGGTGGCAGGGTGAAATGTGATGAGGATGTTAGGAGATTACAGGGTGACCTGGACAAGTTAGGTGAGTGCTCAGATGCATGGCAGATGCACTTTCACGTGGATAAATGGATCCTTATCCACTTTGGTGGCAAGAACAGGAAGGCAGATTACCACCTAAGTGGAATCAATTTAGGTAAAGGGGCAGTACAGAGAGATCTGGGGGTTCTTGTACACCACTCAATGAAGGTAAGCATGCAGGTACAGCAGGTAGTGAAGAAGGCTAATAGCATGCTGGCCTTCATAACAAGAGGGATTGAGTATAGAAGCAAAGAGGTCCTTCTGCAGCTGTACAGGGCCCTGGTGAGACCACACCTGGAGTACTGTGTGCAGTTCTGGTCTCCAAATTTGAGGAGAGACATTCTGGCTATTGAGGGAATGCAGCGTAGGTTCACGAGGTCAATTCCTGGAATGGCGGGATTACCTTACACTGAAAGACTGGAGCGACTGGGCTTGTGTACCCTTGAGTTTAGAAGACTGAGAGGGGATCTGGTTGAGACATATAAGATGATCAAAGGATTGGACACTCTGGCGGCAGGCAACATGTTTCCGCTGCGGGGTGAGTGCCGAAACAGAGGACACAGCTTAAAAATACGGGGTAGACCATTTAGGACAGAGATGAGGAGAAACTTCTTCACCCAGAGAGTGGTGGCTGTGTGGAATGCTCTGCCCCAGAGGGCAGTGGAGGCCCAGTCTCTGGATTCATTTAAGAAAGAGTTGGATAGAGCTCTCAAGGATAGTGGAATCAAGGGTTATGGAGATAAGGCAGGAACAGGATACTGATTAAGGATGATCAGCCATGATCATATTGAATGGTGGTGCAGGCTGGAAGGGCAGAATGGCCAACTCCTGCACCTATTGTCTATTGTCCGCCTTTCCTGACTGCCACCCGCAGACAGCGTGCAGCCCCAATCCCTTTCTTGCTGATTTTGGCAGCGCTCCGCTCTCCTCCCCTCCGTGTCTCGTGCCTGCAGGAGACTGATGCCAGGCACAGCAGCAGCAGCAAAAATAACCTGCCGCTCCATTGCCTGGCACAAGACAAGTGCAGAGGGGTGACTTGAGCAGCCACTGCTGGCGGAAAAAGCCTACTGCACCTGGTATTCCCAGGCGGTCTCCCATCCAAGTACTAACCAGGCCTGAGTCTGCTTAGCTTCCGAGATCAGACGAGATCGGGCGTTTTCAGACTAGTATGGCCGTAGGCGCTGGCCCCTGCCTTTTCTCCCTACTTCAAGGCGTGCTGGCCAGCCACATTTTCTTTCTTGCTCTTTCTCTTTATCCCCTTTGGCTTTTTTTTCTCTTTTCTCTTTGCTCTTCCTCCTCCGTGCGTGCTTCCCTCCCTCCGTCCCTCCAGCTGCCTTTCAGCCAGCCCTTGCCCACCAGGCTCCTGTAGTCTCCCACATCCCCACACAGGCCAACTGCAAGCCCTCCCCCTGCTTCATAGGGCCGCAGCCTGCATTCTCTCATCCTTCCACACTCCTCCACCCCTCCATTTCGGAATGCCGGGCACTGACCAGTGGGGTACCGCACGGATCAGTACTGGGACCGCAGCTTTTTACAATCTATCTTCAGGATATACAAGATGGTATTAGCAATAACATTCGCAAATTTCATCAGCTGGGTGGCAGGGTGAAATGTGATGAGGATGTTAGGAGATTACAGGGTGACCTGGACAAGTTAGGTGAGTGCTCAGATGCATGGCAGATGCACTTTCACGTGGATAAATGGATCCTTATCCACTTTGGTGGCAAGAACAGGAAGGCAGATTACCACCTAAGTGGAATCAATTTAGGTAAAGGGGCAGTACAGAGAGATCTGGGGGTTCTTGTACACCACTCAATGAAGGTAAGCATGCAGGTACAGCAGGTAGTGAAGAAGGCTAATAGCATGCTGGCCTTCATAACAAGAGGGATTGAGTATAGAAGCAAAGAGGTCCTTCTGCAGCTGTACAGGGCCCTGGTGAGACCACACCTGGAGTACTGTGTGCAGTTCTGGTCTCCAAATTTGAGGAGAGACATTCTGGCTATTGAGGGAATGCAGCGTAGGTTCACGAGGTCAATTCCTGGAATGGCGGGATTACCTTACACTGAAAGACTGGAGCGACTGGGCTTGTGTACCCTTGAGTTTAGAAGACTGAGAGGGGATCTGGTTGAGACATATAAGATGATCAAAGGATTGGACACTCTGGCGGCAGGCAACATGTTTCCGCTGCGGGGTGAGTGCCGAAACAGAGGACACAGCTTAAAAATACGGGATAGACCATTTAGGACAGAGATGAGGAGAAACTTCTTCACCCAGAGAGTGGTGGCTGTGTGGAATGCTCTGCCCCAGAGGGCAGTGGAGGCCCAGTCTCTGGATTCATTTAAGAAAGAGTTGGATAGAGCTCTCAAGGATAGTGGAATCAAGGGTTATGGAGATAAGGCAGGAACAGGATACTGATTAAGGATGATCAGCCATGATCATATTGAATGGTGGTGCAGGCTGGAAGGGCAGAATGGCCAACTCCTGCACCTATTGTCTATTGTCCGCCTTTCCTGACTGCCACCCGCAGACAGCGTGCAGCCCCAATCCCTTTCTTTCCGCCTTTCTTGCTGATTTTGGCAGCGCTCCGCTCTCCTCCCCTCCGTGTCTCGTGCCTGCAGGAGACTGATGCCAGGCACAGCAGCAGCAGCAAAAATAACCTGCCGCTCCATTGCCTGGCACAAGACAAGTGCAGAGGGGTGACTTGAGCAGCCACTGCTGGCGGAAAAAGCCTACTGCACCTGGTATTCCCAGGCGGTCTCCCATCCAAGTACTAACCAGGCCTGAGTCTGCTTAGCATCCGAGATCAGACGAGATCGGGCGTTTTCAGACTAGTATGGCCGTAGGCGCTGGCCCCTGCCTTTTCTCCCTACTTCAAGGCGTGCTGGCCAGCCACATTTTCTTTCTTGCTCTTTCTCTTTATCCCCTTTGGCTTTTTTTTCTCTTTTCTCTTTGCTCTTCCTCCTCCGTGCGTGCTTCCCTCCCTCCGTCCCTCCAGCTGCCTTTCAGCCAGCCCTTGCCCACCAGGCTCCTGTAGTCTCCCACATCCCCACACAGGCCAACTGCAAGCCCTCCCCCTGCTTCATAGGGCCGCAGCCTGCATTCTCTCATCCTTCCACACTCCTCCACCCCTCCATTTCGGAATGCCGGGCACTGACCAGTGGGGTACCGCACGGATCAGTACTGGGACCGCAGCTTTTTACAATCTATCTTCAGGATATACAAGATGGTATTAGCAATAACATTCGCAAATTTCATCAGCTGGGTGGCAGGGTGAAATGTGATGAGGATGTTAGGAGATTACAGGGTGACCTGGACAAGTTAGGTGAGTGCTCAGATGCATGGCAGATGCACTTTCACGTGGATAAATGGATCCTTATCCACTTTGGTGGCAAGAACAGGAAGGCAGATTACCACCTAAGTGGAATCAATTAAGGTAAAGGGGCAGTACAGAGAGATCTGGGGGTTCTTGTACACCACTCAATGAAGGTAAGCATGCAGGTACAGCAGGTAGTGAAGAAGGCTAATAGCATGCTGGCCTTCATAACAAGAGGGATTGAGTATAGAAGCAAAGAGGTCCTTCTGCAGCTGTACAGGGCCCTGGTGAGACCACACCTGGAGTACTGTGTGCAGTTCTGGTCTCCAAATTTGAGGAGAGACATTCTGGCTATTGAGGGAATGCAGCGTAGGTTCACGAGGTCAATTCCTGGAATGGCGGGATTACCTTACACTGAAAGACTGGAGCGACTGGGCTTGTGTACCCTTGAGTTTAGAAGACTGAGAGGGGATCTGGTTGAGACATATAAGATGATCAAAGGATTGGACACTCTGGCGGCAGGCAACATGTTTCCGCTGTGGGGTGAGTGCCGAAACAGAGGACACAGCTTAAAAATACGGGGTAGACCATTTAGGACAGAGATGAGGAGAAACTTCTTCACCCAGAGAGTGGTGGCTGTGTGGAATGCTCTGCCCCAGAGGGCAGTGGAGGCCCAGTCTCTGGATTCATTTAAGAAAGAGTTGGATAGAGCTCTCAAGGATAGTGGAATCAAGGGTTATGGAGATAAGGCAGGAACAGGATACTGATTAAGGATGATCAGCCATGATCATATTGAATGGTGGTGCAGGCTGGAAGGGCAGAATGGCCAACTCCTGCACCTATTGTCTATTGTCCGCCTTTCCTGACTGCCACCCGCAGACAGCGTGCAGCCCCAATCCCTTTCTTTCCGCCTTTCTTGCTGATTTTGGCAGCGCTCCGCTCTCCTCCCCTCCGTGTCTCGTGCCTGCAGGAGACTGATGCCAGGCACAGCAGCAGCAGCAAAAATAACCTGCCGCTCCATTGCCTGGCACAAGACAAGTGCAGAGGGGTGACTTGAGCAGCCACTGCTGGCGGAAAAAGCTTACTGCACCTGGTATTCCCAGGCGGTCTCCCATCCAAGTACTAACCAGGCCTGAGTCTGCTTAGCTTCCGAGATCAGACGAGATCGGGCGTTTTCAGACTAGTATGGCCGTAGGCGCTGGCCCCTGCCTTTTCTCCCTACTTCAAGGCGTGCTGGCCAGCCACATTTTCTTTCTTGCTCTTTCTCTTTATCCCCTTTGGCTTTTTTTTCTCTTTTCTCTTTGCTCTTCCTCCTCCGTGCGTGCTTCCCTCCCTCCGTCCCTCCAGCTGCCTTTCAGCCAGCCCTTGCCCACCAGGCTCCTGTAGTCTCACACATCCCCACACAGGCCAACTGCAAGCCCTCCCCCTGCTTCATAGGGCCGCAGCCTGCATTCTCTCATCCTTCCACACTCCTCCACCCCTCCATTTCGGAATGCCGGGCACTGACCAGTGGGGTACCGCACGGATCAGTACTGGGACCGCAGCTTTTTACAATCTATCTTCAGGATATACAAGATGGTATTAGCAATAACATTCGCAAATTTCATCAGCTGGGTGGCAGGGTGAAATGTGATGAGGATGTTAGGAGATTACAGGATGACCTGGACAAGTTAGGTGAGTGCTCAGATGCATGGCAGATGCACTTTCACGTGGATAAATGGATCCTTATCCACTTTGGTGGCAAGAACAGGAAGGCAGATTACCACCTAAGTGGAATCAATTTAGGTAAAGGGGCAGTACAGAGAGATCTGGGGGTTCTTGTACACCACTCAATGAAGGTAAGCATGCAGGTACAGCAGGTAGTGAAGAAGGCTAATAGCATGCTGGCCTTCATAACAAGAGGGATTGAGTATAGAAGCAAAGAGGTCCTTCTGCAGCTGTACAGGGCCCTGGTGAGACCACACCTGGAGTACTGTGTGCAGTTCTGGTCTCCAAATTTGAGGAGAGACATTCTGGCTATTGAGGGAATGCAGCGTAGGTTCACGAGGTCAATTCCTGGAATGGCGGGATTACCTTACACTGAAAGACTGGAGCGACTGGGCTTGTGTACCCTTGAGTTTAGAAGACTGAGAGGGGATCTGGTTGAGACATATAAGATGATCAAAGGATTGGACACTCTGGCGGCAGGCAACATGTTTCCGCTGCGGGGTGAGTGCCGAAACAGAGGACACAGCTTAAAAATACGGGGTAGACCATTTAGGACAGAGATGAGGAGAAACTTCTTCACCCAGAGAGTGGTGGCTGTGTGGAATGCTCTGCCCCAGAGGGCAGTGGAGGCCCAGTCTCTGGATTCATTTAAGAAAGAGTTGGATAGAGCTCTCAAGGATAGTGGAATCAAGGGTTATGGAGATAAGGCAGGAACAGGATACTGATTAAGGATGATCAGCCATGATCATATTGAATGGTGGTGCAGGCTGGAAGGGCAGAATGGCCAATTCCTGCACCTATTGTCTATTGTCCGCCTTTCCTGACTGCCACCCGCAGACAGCGTGCAGCCCCAATCCCTTTCTTTCCGCCTTTCTTGCTGATTTTGGCAGCGCTCCGCTCTCCTCCCCTCCGTGTCTCGTGCCTGCAGGAGACTGATGCCAGGCACAGCAGCAGCAGCAAAAATAACCTGCCGCTCCATTGCCTGGCACAAGACAAGTGCAGAGGGGTGACTTGAGCAGCCACTGCTGGCGGAAAAAGCCTACTGCACCTGGTATTCCCAGGCGGTCTCCCATCCAAGTACTAACCAGGCCTGAGTCTGCTTAGTTTCCGAAATCAGACGAGATCGGGCGTTTTCAGACTAGTATGGCCGTAGGCGCTGGCCCCTGCATTTTCTCCCTACTTCAAGGCGTGCTGGCCAGCCACATTTTCTTTGTTGCTCATTCTCTTTATCCCCTTTGGCTTTTTTTTCTCTTTTCTCTTTGCTCTTCCTCCTCCGTGCGTGCTTCCCTCCCTCCGTCCCTCCAGCTGCCTTTCAGCCAGCCCTTGCCCACCAGGCTCCTGTAGTCTCCCACATCCCCACACAGGCCAACTGCAAGCCCTCCCCCTGCTTCATAGGGCCGCAGCCTGCATTCTCTCATCCTTCCACACTCCTCCACCCCTCCATTTCGGAATGCCAGGCACTGACCAGTGGGGTACCGCACGGATCAGTACTGGGACCGCAGCTTTTTACAATCTATCTTCAGGATATACAAGATGGTATTAGCAATAACATTCGCAAATTTCATCAGCTGGGTGGCAGGGTGAAATGTGATGAGGATGTTAGGAGATTACAGGGTGACCTGGACAAGTTAGGTGAGTGCTCAGATGCATGGCAGATGCACTTCCACGTGGATAAATGGATCCTTATCCACTTTGGTGGCAAGAACAGGAAGGCAGATTACCACCTAAGTGGAATCAATTTAGGTAAAGGGGCAGTACAGAGAGATCTGGGGGTTCTTGTACACCACTCAATGAAGGTAAGCATGCAGGTACAGCAGGTAGTGAAGAAGGCTAATAGCATGCTGGCCTTCATAACAAGAGGGATTGAGTATAGAAGCAAAGAGGTCCTTCTGCAGCTGTACAGGGCCCTGGTGAGACCACACCTGGAGTACTGTGTGCAGTTCTGGTCTCCAAATTTGAGGAGAGACATTCTGGCTATTGAGGGAATGCAGCGTAGGTTCACGAGGTCAATTCCTGGAATGGCGGGATTACCTTACACTGAAAGACTGGAGCGACTGGGCTTGTGTACCCTTGAGTTTAGAAGACTGAGAGGGGATCTGGTTGAGACATATAAGATGATCAAAGGATTGGACACTCTGGCGGCAGGCAACATGTTTCCGCTGCGGGGTGAGTGCCGAAACAGAGGACACAGCTTAAAAATACGGGGTAGACCATTTAGGACAGAGATGAGGAGAAACTTCTTCACCCAGAGAGTGGTGGCTGTGTGGAATGCTCTGCCCCAGAGGGCAGTGGAGGCCCAGTCTCTGGATTCATTTAAGAAAGAGTTGGATAGAGCTCTCAAGGATAGTGGAATCAAGGGTTATGGAGATAAGGCAGGAACAGGATACTGATTAAGGATGATCAGCCATGATCATATTGAATGGTGGTGCAGGCTGGAAGGGCAGAATGGCCAACTCCTGCACCTATTGTCTATTGTCCGCCTTTCCTGACTGCCACCCGCAGACAGCGTGCAGCCCCAATCCCTTTCTTTCCGCCTTTCTTGCTGATTTTGGCAGCGCTCCGCTCTCCTCCCCTCCGTGTCTCGTGCCTGCAGGAGACTGATGCCAGGCACAGCAGCAGCAGCAAAAATAACCTGCCGCTCCATTGCCTGGCACAAGACAAGTGCAGAGGGGTGACTTGAGCAGCCACTGCTGGCGGAAAAAGCCTACTGCACCTGGTATTCCCAGGCGGTCTCCCATCCAAGTACTAACCAGGCCTGAGTCTGCTTAGCTTCCGAGATCAGACGAGATCGGGCGTTTTCAGACTAGTATGGCCGTAGGCGTTGGCCCCTGCCTTTTCTCCCTACTTCAAGGCGTGCTGGCCAGCCACATTTTCTTTCTTGCTCTTTCTCTTTATCCCCTTTGGCTTTTTTTTCTCTTTTCTCTTTGCTCTTCCTCCTCCGTGCGTGCTTCCCTCCCTCCGTCCCTCCAGCTGCCTTTCAGCCAGCCCTTGCCCACCAGGCTCCTGTAGTCTCCCACATCCCCACACAGGCCAACTGCAAGCCCTCCCCCTGCTTCATAGGGCCGCAGCCTGCATTCTCTCATCCTTCCACACTCCTCCACCCCTCCATTTCGGAATGCCGGGCACTGACCAGTGGGGTACCGCACGGATCAGTACTGGGACCGCAGCTTTTTACAATCTATCTTCAGGATATACAAGATGGTATTAGCAATAACATTCGCAAATTTCATCAGCTGGGTGGCAGGGTGAAATGTGATGAGGATGTTAGGAGATTACAGGGTGACCTGGACAAGTTAGGTGAGTGCTCAGATGCATGGCAGATGCACTTTCACGTGGATAAATGGATCCTTATCCACTTTGGTGGCAAGAACAGGAAGGCAGATTACCACCTAAGTGGAATCAATTTAGGTAAAGGGGCAGTACAGAGAGATCTGGGGGTTCTTGTACACCACTCAATGAAGGTAAGCATGCAGGTACAGCAGGTAGTGAAGAAGGCTAATAGCATGCTGGCCTTCATAACAAGAGGGATTGAGTATAGAAGCAAAGAGGTCCTTCTGCAGCTGTACAGGGCCCTGGTGAGACCACACCTGGAGTACTGTGTGCAGTTCTGGTCTCCAAATTTGAGGAGAGACATTCTGGCTATTGAGGGAATGCAGCGTAGGTTCACGAGGTCAATTCCTGGAATGGCGGGATTACCTTACACTGAAAGACTGGAGCGACTGGGCTTGTGTACCCTTGAGTTTAGAAGACTGAGAGGGGATCTGGTTGAGACATATAAGATGATCAAAGGATTGGACACTCTGGCGGCAGGCAACATGTTTCCGCTGCGGGGTGAGTGCCGAAACAGAGGACACAGCTTAAAAATACGGGGTAGACCATTTAGGACAGAGATGAGGAGAAACCTCTTCACCCAGAGAGTGGTGGCTGTGTGGAATGCTCTGCCCCAGAGGGCAGTGGAGGCCCAGTCTCTGGATTCATTTAAGAAAGAGTTGGATAGAGCTCTCAAGGATAGTGGAATCAAGGGTTATGGAGATAAGGCAGGAACAGGATACTGATTAAGGATGATCAGCCATGATCATATTGAATGGTGGTGCAGGCTGGAAGGGCAGAATGGCCAACTCCTGCACCTATTGTCTATTGTCCGCCTTTCCTGACTGCCACCCGCAGACAGCGTGCAGCCCCAATCCCTTTCTTTCCGCCTTTCTTGCTGATTTTGGCAGCGCTCCGCTCTCCTCCCCTCCGTGTCTCGTGCCTGCAGGAGACTGATGCCAGGCACAGCAGCAGCAGCAAAAATAACCTGCCGCTCCATTGCCTGGCACAAGACAAGTGCAGAGGGGTGACTTGAGCAGCCACTGCTGGCGGAAAAAGCCTACTGCACCTGGTATTCCCAGGCGGTCTCCCATCCAAGTACTAACCAGGCCTGAGTCTGGTTATCTTCCGAGATCAGACGAGATCGGGCGTTTTCAGACTAGCATGGCCGTAGGCGCTGGCCCCTGCCTTTTCTCCCTACTTCAAGGCGTGCTGGCCAGCCACATTTTCTTTCTTGCTCTTTCTCTTTATCCCCTTTGGCTTTTTTTTCTCTTTTCTCTTTGCTCTTCCTCCTCCGTGCGTGCTTCTCTCCCTCCGTCCCTCCAGCTGCCTTTCAGCCAGCCCTTGCCCACCAGGCTCCTGTAGTCTCCCACATCCCCACACAGGCCAACTGCAAGCCCTCCCTCTGCTTCATAGGGCCGCAGCCTGCATTCTCTCATCCTTCCACACTCCTCCACCCCTCCATTTCGGAATGCCAGGCACTGACCAGTGGGGTACCGCACGGATCAGTACTGGGACCGCAGCTTTTTACAATCTATCTTCAGGATATACAAGATGGTATTAGCAATAACATTCGCAAATTTCATCAGCTGGGTGGCAGGGTGAAATGTGATGAGGATGTTAGGAGATTACAGGGTGACCTGGACAAGTTAGGTGAGTGCTCAGATGCATGGCAGATGCACTTTCACGTGGATAAATGGATCCTTATCCACTTTGGTGGCAAGAACAGGAAGGCAGATTACCACCTAAGTGGAATCAATTTAGGTAAAGGGGCAGTACAGAGAGATCTGGGGGTTCTTGTACACCACTCAATGAAGGTAAGCATGCAGGTACAGCAGGTAGTGAAGAAGGCTAATAGCATGCTGGCCTTCATAACAAGAGGGATTGAGTATAGAAGCAAAGAGGTCCTTCTGCAGCTGTACAGGGCCCTGGTGAGACCACACCTGGAGTACTGTGTGCAGTTCTGGTCTCCAAATTTGAGGAGAGACATTCTGGCTATTGAGGGAATGCAGCGTAGGTTCACGAGGTCAATTCCTGGAATGGCGGGATTACCTTACACTGAAAGACTGGAGCGACTGGGCTTGTGTACCCTTGAGTTTAGAAGACTGAGAGGGGATCTGGTTGAGACATATAAGATGATCAAAGGATTGGACACTCTGGCGGCAGGCAACATGTTTCCGCTGCGGGGTGAGTGCCGAAACAGAGGACACAGCTTAAAAATACGGGGTAGACCATTTAGGACAGAGATGAGGAGAAACTTCTTCACCCAGAGAGTGGTGGCTGTGTGGAATGCTCTGCCCCAGAGGGCAGTGGAGGCCCAGTCTCTGGATTCATTTAAGAAAGAGTTGGATAGAGCTCTCAAGGATAGTGGAATCAAGGGTTATGGAGATAAGGCAGGAACAGGATACTGATTAAGGATGATCAGCCATGATCATATTGAATGGTGGTGCAGGCTGGAAGGGCAGAATGGCCAACTCCTGCACCTATTGTCTATTGTCCGCCTTTCCTGACTGCCACCCGCAGACAGCGTGCAGCCCCAATCCCTTTCTTGCTGATTTTGGCAGCGCTCCGCTCTCCTCCCCTCCGTGTCTCGTGCCTGCAGGAGACTGATGCCAGGCACAGCAGCAGCAGCAAAAATAACCTGCCGCTCCATTGCCTGGCACAAGACAAGTGCAGAGGGGTGACTTGAGCAGCCACTGCTGGCGGAAAAAGCCTACTGCACCTGGTATTCCCAGGCGGTCTCCCATCCAAGTACTAACCAGGCCTGAGTCTGCTTAGCTTCTGAGATCAGACGAGATCGGGCGTTTTCAGACTAGTATGGCCGTAGGCGCTGGCCCCTGCCTTTTCTCCCTACTTCAAGGCGTGCTGGCCAGCCACATTTTCTTTCTTGCTCTTTCTCTTTATCCCCTTTGGCTTTTTTTTCTCTTTTCTCTTTGCTCTTCCTCCTCCGTGCGTGCTTCCCTCCCTCCGTCCCTCCAGCTGCCTTTCAGCCAGCCCTTGCCCACCAGGCTCCTGTAGTCTCCCACATCCCCACACAGGCCAACTGCAAGCCCTCCCCCTGCTTCATAGGGCCGTAGCCTGCATTCTCTCATCCTTCCACACTCCTCCACCCCTCCATTTCGGAATGCCGGGCACTGACCAGTGGGGTACCGCACGGATCAGTACTGGGACCGCAGCTTTTTACAATCTATCTTCAGGATATACAAGATGGTATTAGCAATAACATTCGCAAATTTCATCAGCTGGGTGGCAGGGTGAAATGTGATGAGGATGTTAGGAGATTACAGGGTGACCTGGACAAGTTAGGTGAGTGCTCAGATGCATGGCAGATGCACTTTCACGTGGATAAATGGATCCTTATCCACTTTGGTGGCAAGAACAGGAAGGCAGATTACCACCTAAGTGGAATCAATTTAGGTAAAGGGGCAGTACAGAGAGATCTGGGGGTTCTTGTACACCACTCAATGAAGGTAAGCATGCAGGTACAGCAGGTAGTGAAGAAGGCTAATAGCATGCTGGCCTTCATAACAAGAGGGATTGAGTATAGAAGCAAAGAGGTCCTTCTGCAGCTGTACAGGGCCCTGGTGAGACCACACCTGGAGTACTGTGTGCAGTTCTGGTCTCCAAATTTGAGGAGAGACATTCTGGCTATTGAGGGAATGCAGCGTAGGTTCACGAGGTCAATTCCTGGAATGGCGGGATTACCTTACACTGAAAGACTGGAGCGACTGGGCTTGTGTACCCTTGAGTTTAGAAGACTGAGAGGGGATCTGGTTGAGACATATAAGATGATCAAAGGATTGGACACTCTGGCGGCAGGCAACATGTTTCCGCTGCGGGGTGAGTGCCGAAACAGAGGACACAGCTTAAAAATACGGGGTAGACCATTTAGGACAGAGATGAGGAGAAACTTCTTCACCCAGAGAGTGGTGGCTGTGTGGAATGCTCTGCCCCAGAGGGCAGTGGAGGCCCAGTCTCTGGATTCATTTAAGAAAGAGTTGGATAGAGCTCTCAAGGATAGTGGAATCAAGGGTTATGGAGATAAGGCAGGAACAGGATACTGATTAAGGATGATCAGCCATGATCATATTGAATGGTGGTGCAGGCTGGAAGGGCAGAATGGCCAACTCCTGCACCTATTGTCTATTGTCTGCCTTTCCTGACTGCCACCCGCAGACAGCGTGCAGCCCCAATCCCTTTCTTGCTGATTTTGGCAGCGCTCCGCTCTCCTCCCCTCCGTGTCTCGTGCCTGCAGGAGACTGATGCCAGGCACAGCAGCAGCAGCAAAAATAACCTGCCGCTCCATTGCCTGGCACAAGACAAGTGCAGAGGGGTGACTTGAGCAGCCACTGCTGGCGGAAAAAGCCTACTGCACCTGGTATTCCCAGGCGGTCTCCCATCCAAGTACTAACCAGGCCTGAGTCTGCTTAGCTTCCGAGATCAGACGAGATCGGGCGTTTTCAGACTAGTATGGCCGTAGGCGCTGGCCCCTGCCTTTTCTCCCTACTTCAAGGCGTGCTGGCCAGCCACATTTTCTTTCTTGCTCTTTCTCTTTATCCCCTTTGGCTTTTTTTTCTCTTTTCTCTTTGCTCTTCCTCCTCCGTGCGTGCTTCCCTCCCTCCGTCCCTCCAGCTGCCTTTCAGCCAGCCCTTGCCCACCAGGCTCCTGTAGTCTCCCACATCCCCACACAGGCCAACTGCAAGCCCTCCCCCTGCTTCATAGGGCCGCAGCCTGCATTCTCTCATCCTTCCACACTCCTCCACCCCTCCATTTCGGAATGCCGGGCACTGACCAGTGGGGTACCGCACGGATCAGTACTGGGACCGCAGCTTTTTACAATCTATCTTCAGGATATACAAGATGGTATTAGCAATAACATTCGCAAATTTCATCAGCTGGGTGGCAGGGTGAAATGTGATGAGGATGTTAGGAGATTACAGGGTGACCTGGACAAGTTAGGTGAGTGCTCAGATGCATGGCAGATGCACTTTCACGTGGATAAATGGATCCTTATCCACTTTGGTGGCAAGAACAGGAAGGCAGATTACCACCTAAGTGGAATCAATTTAGGTAAAGGGGCAGTACAGAGAGATCTGGGGGTTCTTGTACACCACTCAATGAAGGTAAGCATGCAGGTACAGCAGGTAGTGAAGAAGGCTAATAGCATGCTGGCCTTCATAACAAGAGGGATTGAGTATAGAAGCAAAGAGGTCCTTCTGCAGCTGTACAGGGCCCTGGTGAGACCACACCTGGAGTACTGTGTGCAGTTCTGGTCTCCAAATTTGAGGAGAGACATTCTGGCTATTGAGGGAATGCAGCGTAGGTTCACGAGGTCAATTCCTGGAATGGCGGGATTACCTTACACTGAAAGACTGGAGCGACTGGGCTTGTGTACCCTTGAGTTTAGAAGACTGAGAGGGGATCTGGTTGAGACATATAAGATGATCAAAGGATTGGACACTCTGGCGGCAGGCAACATGTTTCCGCTGCGGGGTGAGTGCCGAAACAGAGGACACAGCTTAAAAATACGGGGTAGACCATTTAGGACAGAGATGAGGAGAAACTTCTTCACCCAGAGAGTGGTGGCTGTGTGGAATGCTCTGCCCCAGAGGGCAGTGGAGGCCCAGTCTCTGGATTCATTTAAGAAAGAGTTGGATAGAGCTCTCAAGGATAGTGGAATCAAGGGTTATGGAGATAAGGCAGGAACAGGATACTGATTAAGGATGATCAGCCATGATCATATTGAATGGTGGTGCAGGCTGGAAGGGCAGAATGGCCAACTCCTGCACCTATTGTCTATTGTCCGCCTTTCCTGACTGCCACCCGCAGACAGCGTGCAGCCCCAATCCCTTTCTTTCCGCCTTTCTTGCTGATTTTGGCAGCGCTCCGCTCTCCTCCCCTCCGTGTCTCGTGCCTGCAGGAGACTGATGCCAGGCACAGCAGCAGCAGCAAAAATAACCTGCCGCTCCATTGCCTGGCACAAGACAAGTGCAGAGGGGTGACTTGAGCAGCCACTGCTGGCGGAAAAAGCCTACTGCACCTGGTATTCCCAGGCGGTCTCCCATCCAAGTACTAACCAGGCCTGAGTCTGCTTAGCTTCCGAGATCAGACGAGATCGGGCGTTTTCAGACTAGTATGGCCGTAGGCGCTGGCCCCTGCCTTTTCTCCCTACTTCAAGGCGTGCTAGCCAGCCACATTTTCTTTCTTGCTCTTTCTCTTTATCCCCTTTGGCTTTTTTTTCTCTTTTCTCTTTGCTCTTCCTCCTCCGTGCGTGCTTCCCTCCCTCCGTCCCTCCAGCTGCCTTTCAGCCAGCCCTTGCCCACCAGGCTCCTGTAGTCTCCCACATCCCCACACAGGCCAACTGCAAGCCCTCCCCCTGCTTCATAGGGCCGCAGCCTGCATTCTCTCATCCTTCCACACTCCTCCACCCCTCCATTTCGGAATGCCGGGCACTGACCAGTGGGGTACCGCACGGATCAGTACTGGGACCGCAGCTTTTTACAATCTATCTTCAGGATATACAAGATGGTATTAGCAATAACATTCGCAAATTTCATCAGCTGGGTGGCAGGGTGAAATGTGATGAGGATGTTAGGAGATTACAGGGTGACCTGGACAAGTTAGGTGAGTGCTCAGATGCATGGCAGATGCACTTTCACGTGGATAAATGGATCCTTATCCACTTTGGTGGCAAGAACAGGAAGGCAGATTACCACCTAAGTGGAATCAATTTAGGTAAAGGGGCAGTACAGAGAGATCTGGGGGTTCTTGTACACCACTCAATGAAGGTAAGCATGCAGGTACAGCAGGTAGTGAAGAAGGCTAATAGCATGCTGGCCTTCATAACAAGAGGGATTGAGTATAGAAGCAAAGAGGTCCTTCTGCAGCTGTACAGGGCCCTGGTGAGACCACACCTGGAGTACTGTGTGCAGTTCTGGTCTCCAAATTTGAGGAGAGACATTCTGGCTATTGAGGGAATGCAGCGTAGGTTCACGAGGTCAATTCCTGGAATGGCGGGATTACCTTACACTGAAAGACTGGAGCGACTGGGCTTGTGTACCCTTGAGTTTAGAAGACTGAGAGGGGATCTGGTTGAGACATATAAGATGATCAAAGGATTGGACACTCTGGCGGCAGGCAACATGTTTCCGCTGCGGGGTGAGTGCCGAAACAGAGGACACAGCTTAAAAATACGGGGTAGACCATTTAGGACAGAGATGAGGAGAAACTTCTTCACCCAGAGAGTGGTGGCTGTGTGGAATGCTCTGCCCCAGAGGGCAGTGGAGGCCCAGTCTCTGGATTCATTTAAGAAAGAGTTGGATAGAGCTCTCAAGGATAGTGGAATCAAGGGTTATGGAGATAAGGCAGGAACAGGATACTGATTAAGGATGATCAGCCATGATCATATTGAATGGTGGTGCAGGCTGGAAGGGCAGAATGGCCAATTCCTGCACCTATTGTCTATTGTCCGCCTTTCCTGACTGCCACCCGCAGACAGCGTGCAGCCCCAATCCCTTTCTTTCCGCCTTTCTTGCTGATTTTGGCAGCGCTCCGCTCTCCTCCCCTCCGTGTCTCGTGCCTGCAGGAGACTGATGCCAGGCACAGCAGCAGCAGCAAAAATAACCTGCCGCTCCATTGCCTGGCACAAGACAAGTGCAGAGGGGTGACTTGAGCAGCCACTGCTGGCGGAAAAAGCCTACTGCACCTGGTATTCCCAGGCGGTCTCCCATCCAAGTACTAACCAGGCCTGAGTCTGCTTAGCTTCCAAGATCAGACGAGATCGGGCGTTTTCAGACTAGTATGGCCGTAGGCGCTGGCCCCTGCCTTTTCTCCCTACTTCAAGGCGTGCTGGCCAGCCACATTTTCTTTCTTGCTCTTTCTCTTTATCCCCTTTGGCTTTTTTTTCTCTTTTCTCTTTGCTCTTCCTCCTCCGTGCGTGCTTCCCTCCCTCCGTCCCTCCAGCTGCCTTTCAGCCAGCCCTTGCCCACCAGGCTCCTGTAGTCTCCCACATCCCCACACAGGCCAACTGCAAGCCCTCCCCCTGCTTCATAGGGCCGCAGCCTGCATTCTCTCATCCTTCCACACTCCTCCACCCCTCCATTTCGGAATGCCGGGCACTGACCAGTGGGGTACCGCACGGATCAGTACTGGGACCGCAGCTTTTTACAATCTATCTTCAGGATATACAAGATGGTATTAGCAATAACATTCGCAAATTTCATCAGCTGGGTGGCAGGGTGAAATGTGATGAGGATGTTAGGAGATTACAGGGTGACCTGGACAAGTTAGGTGAGTGCTCAGATGCATGGCAGATGCACTTTCACGTGGATAAATGGATCCTTATCCACTTTGGTGGCAAGAACAGGAAGGCAGATTACCACCTAAGTGGAATCAATTTAGGTAAAGGGGCAGTACAGAGAGATCTGGGGGTTCTTGTACACCACTCAATGAAGGTAAGCATGCAGGTACAGCAGGTAGTGAAGAAGGCTAATAGCATGCTGGCCTTCATAACAAGAGGGATTGAGTATAGAAGCAAAGAGGTCCTTCTGCAGCTGTACAGGGCCCTGGTGAGACCACACCTGGAGTACTGTGTGCAGTTCTGGTCTCCAAATTTGAGGAGAGACATTCTGGCTATTGAGGGAATGCAGCGTAGGTTCACGAGGTCAATTCCTGGAATGGCGGGATTACCTTACACTGAAAGACTGGAGCGACTGGGCTTGTGTACCCTTGAGTTTAGAAGACTGAGAGGGGATCTGGTTGAAACATATAAGATGATCAAAGGATTGGACACTCTGGCGGCAGGCAACATGTTTCCGCTGCGGGGTGAGTGCCGAAACAGAGGACACAGCTTAAAAATACGGGGTAGACCATTTAGGACAGAGATGAGGAGAAACCTCTTCACCCAGAGAGTGGTGGCTGTGTGGAATGCTCTGCCCCAGAGGGCAGTGGAGGCCCAGTCTCTGGATTCATTTAAGAAAGAGTTGGATAGAGCTCTCAAGGATAGTGGAATCAAGGGTTATGGAGATAAGGCAGGAACAGGATACTGATTAAGGATGATCAGCCATGATCATATTGAATGGTGGTGCAGGCTGGAAGGGCAGAATGGCCAACTCCTGCACCTATTGTCTATTGTCCGCCTTTCCTGACTGCCACCCGCAGACAGCGTGCAGCCCCAATCCCTTTCTTTCCGCCTTTCTTGCTGATTTTGGCAGCGCTCCGCTCTCCTCCCCTCCGTGTCTCGTGCCTGCAGGAGACTGATGCCAGGCACAGCAGCAGCAGCAAAAATAACCTGCCGCTCCATTGCCTGGCACAAGACAAGTGCAGAGGGGTGACTTGAGCAGCCACTGCTGGCGGAAAAAGCCTACTGCACCTGGTATTCCCAGGCGGTCTCCCATCCAAGTACTAACCAGGCCTGAGTCTGCTTAGCTTCCGAGATCAGACGAGATCGGGCGTTTTCAGACTAGTATGGCCGTAGGCGCTGGCCCCTGCCTTTTCTCCCTACTTCAAGGCGTGCTGGCCAGCCACATTTTCTTTCTTGCTCTTTCTCTTTATCCCCTTTGGCTTTTTTTTCTCTTTTCTCTTTGCTCTTCCTCCTCCGTGCGTGCTTCCCTCCCTCCGTCCCTCCAGCTGCCTTTCAGCCAGCCCTTGCCCACCAGGCTCCTGTAGTCTCCCACATCCCCACACAGGCCAACTGCAAGCCCTCCCCCTGCTTCATAGGGCCGCAGCCTGCATTCTCTCATCCTTCCACACTCCTCCACCCCTCCATTTCGGAATGCCGGGCACTGACCAGTGGGGTACCGCACGGATCAGTACTGGGACCGCAGCTTTTTACAATCTATCTTCAGGATATACAAGATGGTATTAGCAATAACATTCGCAAATTTCATCAGCTGGGTGGCAGGGTGAAATGTGATGAGGATGTTAGGAGATTACAGGGTGACCTGGACAAGTTAGGTGAGTGCTCAGATGCATGGCAGATGCACTTTCACGTGGATAAATGGATCCTTATCCACTTTGGTGGCAAGAACAGGAAGGCAGATTACCACCTAAGTGGAATCAATTTAGGTAAAGGGGCAGTACAGAGAGATCTGGGGGTTCTTGTACACCACTCAATGAAGGTAAGCATGCAGGTACAGCAGGTAGTGAAGAAGGCTAATAGCATGCTGGCCTTCATAACAAGAGGGATTGAGTATAGAAGCAAAGAGGTCCTTCTGCAGCTGTACAGGGCCCTGGTGAGACCACACCTGGAGTACTGTGTGCAGTTCTGGTCTCCAAATTTGAGGAGAGACATTCTGGCTATTGAGGGAATGCAGCGTAGGTTCACGAGGTCAATTCCTGGAATGGCGGGATTACCTTACACTGAAAGACTGGAGCGACTGGGCTTGTGTACCCTTGAGTTTAGAAGACTGAGAGGGGATCTGGTTGAAACATATAAGATGATCAAAGGATTGGACACTCTGGCGGCAGGCAACATGTTTCCGCTGCGGGGTGAGTGCCGAAACAGAGGACACAGCTTAAAAATACGGGGTAGACCATTTAGGACAGAGATGAGGAGAAACCTCTTCACCCAGAGAGTGGTGGCTGTGTGGAATGCTCTGCCCCAGAGGGCAGTGGAGGCCCAGTCTCTGGATTCATTTAAGAAAGAGTTGGATAGAGCTCTCAAGGATAGTGGAATCAAGGGTTATGGAGATAAGGCAGGAACAGGATACTGATTAAGGATGATCAGCCATGATCATATTGAATGGTGGTGCAGGCTGGAAGGGCAGAATGGCCAACTCCTGCACCTATTGTCTATTGTCCGCCTTTCCTGACTGCCACCCGCAGACAGCGTGCAGCCCCAATCCCTTTCTTTCCGCCTTTCTTGCTGATTTTGGCAGCGCTCCGCTCTCCTCCCCTCCGTGTCTCGTGCCTGCAGGAGACTGATGCCAGGCACAGCAGCAGCAGCAAAAATAACCTGCCGCTCCATTGCCTGGCACAAGACAAGTGCAGAGGGGTGACTTGAGCAGCCACTGCTGGCGGAAAAAGCCTACTGCACCTGGTATTCCCAGGCGGTCTCCCATCCAAGTATTAACCAGGCCTGAGTCTGCTTAGCTTCCGAGATCAGACGAGATCGGGCGTTTTCAGACTAGTATGGCTGTAGGCGCTGGCCCCTGCCTTTTCTCCCTACTTCAAGGCGTGCTGGCCAGCCACATTTTCTTTCTTGCTCTTTCTCTTTATCCCCTTTGGCTTTTTTTTCTCTTTTCTCTTTGCTCTTCCTCCTCCGTGCGTGCTTCCCTCCCTCCGTCCCTCCAGCTGCCTTTCAGGCCAGCCCTTGCCCACCAGGCTCCTGTAGTCTCCCACATCCCCACACAGGCCAACTGCAAGCCCTCCCCCTGCTTCATAGGGCCGCAGCCTGCATTCTCTCATCCTTCCACACTCCTCCACCCCTCCATTTCGGAATGCCAGGCACTGACCAGTGGGGTACCGCACGGATCAGTACTGGGACCGCAGCTTTTTACAATCTATCTTCAGGATATACAAGATGGTATTAGCAATAACATTCGCAAATTTCATCAGCTGGGTGGCAGGGTGAAATGTGATGAGGATGTTAGGAGATTACAGGGTGACCTGGACAAGTTAGGTGAGTGCTCAGATGCATGGCAGATGCACTTTCACGTGGATAAATGGATCCTTATCCACTTTGGTGGCAAGAACAGGAAGGCAGATTACCACCTAAGTGGAATCAATTTAGGTAAAGGGGCAGTACAGAGAGATCTGGGGGTTCTTGTACACCACTCAATGAAGGTAAGCATGCAGGTACAGCAGGTAGTGAAGAAGGCTAATAGCATGCTGGCCTTCATAACAAGAGGGATTGAGTATAGAAGCAAAGAGGTCCTTCTGCAGCTGTACAGGGCCCTGGTGAGACCACACCTGGAGTACTGTGTGCAGTTCTGGTCTACAAATTTGAGGAGAGACATTCTGGCTATTGAGGGAATGCAGCGTAGGTTCACGAGGTCAATTCCTGGAATGGCGGGATTACCTTACACTGAAAGACTGGAGCGACTGGGCTTGTGTACCCTTGAGTTTAGAAGACTGAGAGGGGATCTGGTTGAGACATATAAGATGATCAAAGGATTGGACACTCTGGCGGCAGGCAACATGTTTCCGCTGCGGGGTGAGTGCCGAAACAGAGGACACAGCTTAAAAATACGGGGTAGACCATTTAGGACAGAGATGAGGAGAAACTTCTTCACCCAGAGAGTGGTGGCTGTGTGGAATGCTCTGCCCCAGAGGGCAGTGGAGGCCCAGTCTCTGGATTCATTTAAGAAAGAGTTGGATAGAGCTCTCAAGGATAGTGGAATCAAGGGTTATGGAGATAAGGCAGGAACAGGATACTGATTAAGGATGATCAGCCATGATCATATTGAATGGTGGTGCAGGCTGGAAGGGCAGAATGGCCAATTCCTGCACCTATTGTCTATTGTCCGCCTTTCCTGACTGCCACCCGCAGACAGCGTGCAGCCCCAATCCCTTTCTTTCCGCCTTTCTTGCTGATTTTGGCAGCGCTCCGCTCTCCTCCCCTCCGTGTCTGATGCCAGGCACAGCAGCAGCAGCAAAAATAACCTGCCGCTCCATTGCCTGGCACAAGACAAGTGCAGAGGGGTGACTTGAGCAGCCACTGCTGGCGGAAAAAGCCTACTGCACCTGGTATTCCCAGGCGGTCTCCCATCCAAGTACTAACCAGGCCTGAGTCTGCTTAGCTTCCGAGATCAGACGAGATCGGGCGTTTTCAGACTAGTATGGCCGTAGGCGTTGGCCCCTGCCTTTTCTCCCTACTTCAAGGCGTGCTGGCCAGCCACATTTTCTTTCTTGCTCTTTCTCTTTATCCCCTTTGGCTTTTTTTTCTCTTTTCTCTTTGCTCTTCCTCCTCCGTGCGTGCTTCCCTCCCTCCGTCCCTCCAGCTGCCTTTCAGCCAGCCCTTGCCCACCAGGCTCCTGTAGTCTCCCACATCCCCACACAGGCCAACTGCAAGCCCTCCCCCTGCTTCATAGGGCCGCAGCCTGCATTCTCTCATCCTTCCACACTCCTCCACCCCTCCATTTCGGAATGCCGGGCACTGACCAGTGGGGTACCGCACGGATCAGTACTGGGACCGCAGCTTTTTACAATCTATCTTCAGGATATACAAGATGGTATTAGCAATAACATTCGCAAATTTCATCAGCTGGGTGGCAGGGTGAAATGTGATGAGGATGTTAGGAGATTACAGGGTGACCTGGACAAGTTAGGTGAGTGCTCAGATGCATGGCAGATGCACTTTCACGTGGATAAATGGATCCTTATCCACTTTGGTGGCAAGAACAGGAAGGCAGATTACCACCTAAGTGGAATCAATTTAGGTAAAGGGGCAGTACAGAGAGATCTGGGGGTTCTTGTACACCACTCAATGAAGGTAAGCATGCAGGTACAGCAGGTAGTGAAGAAGGCTAATAGCATGCTGGCCTTCATAACAAGAGGGATTGAGTATAGAAGCAAAGAGGTCCTTCTGCAGCTGTACAGGGCCCTGGTGAGACCACACCTGGAGTACTGTGTGCAGTTCTGGTCTCCAAATTTGAGGAGAGACATTCTGGCTATTGAGGGAATGCAGCGTAGGTTCACGAGGTCAATTCCTGGAATGGCGGGATTACCTTACACTGAAAGACTGGAGCGACTGGGCTTGTGTACCCTTGAGTTTAGAAGACTGAGAGGGGATCTGGTTGAGACATATAAGATGATCAAAGGATTGGACACTCTGGCGGCAGGCAACATGTTTCCGCTGCGGGGTGAGTGCCGAAACAGAGGACACAGCTTAAAAATACGGGGTAGACCATTTAGGACAGAGATGAGGAGAAACTTCTTCACCCAGAGAGTGGTGGCTGTGTGGAATGCTCTGCCCCAGAGGGCAGTGGAGGCCCAGTCTCTGGATTCATTTAAGAAAGAGTTGGATAGAGCTCTCAAGGATAGTGGAATCAAGGGTTATGGAGATAAGGCAGGAACAGGATACTGATTAAGGATGATCAGCCATGATCATATTGAATGGTGGTGCAGGCTGGAAGGGCAGAATGGCCAACTCCTGCACCTATTGTCTATTGTCCGCCTTTCCTGACTGCCACCCGCAGACAGCGTGCAGCCCCAATCCCTTTCTTTCCGCCTTTCTTGCTGATTTTGGCAGCGCTCCGCTCTCCTCCCCTCCGTGTCTCGTGCCTGCAGGAGACTGATGCCAGGCACAGCAGCAGCAGCAAAAATAACCTGCCGCTCCATTGCCTGGCACAAGACAAGTGCAGAGGGGTGACTTGAGCAGCCACTGCTGGCGGAAAAAGCCTACTGCACCTGGTATTCCCAGGCGGTCTCCCATCCAAGTACTAACCAGGCCTGAGTCTGCTTAGTTTCCGAGATCAGACGTTTTCAGACTAGTATGGCCGTAGGCGCTGGCCCCTGCCTTTTCTCCCTACTTCAAGGCGTGCTGGCCAGCCACATTTTCTTTGTTGCTCATTCTCTTTATCCCCTTTGGCTTTTTTTTCTCTTTTCTCTTTGCTCTTCCTCCTCCGTGCGTGCTTCCCTCCCTCCGTCCCTCCAGCTGCCTTTCAGCCAGCCCTTGCCCACCAGGCTCCTGTAGTCTCCCACATCCCCACACAGGCCAACTGCAAGCCCTCCCCCTGCTTCATAGGGCCGCAGCCTGCATTCTCTCATCCTTCCACACTCCTCCACCCCTCCATTTCGGAATGCCAGGCACTGACCAGTGGGGTACCGCACGGATCAGTACTGGGACCGCAGCTTTTTACAATCTATCTTCAGGATATACAAGATGGTATTAGCAATAACATTCGCAAATTTCATCAGCTGGGTGGCAGGGTGAAATGTGATGAGGATCTTAGGAGATTACAGGGTGACCTGGACAAGTTAGGTGAGTGCTCAGATGCATGGCAGATGCACTTTCACGTGGATAAATGGATCCTTATCCACTTTGGTGGCAAGAACAGGAAGGCAGATTACCACCTAAGTGGAATCAATTTAGGTAAAGGGGCAGTACAGAGAGATCTGGGGGTTCTTGTACACCACTCAATGAAGGTAAGCATGCAGGTACAGCAGGTAGTGAAGAAGGCTAATAGCATGCTGGCCTTCATAACAAGAGGGATTGAGTATAGGAGCAAAGAGGTCCTTCTGCAGCTGTACAGGGCCCTGGTGAGACCACACCTGGAGTACTGTGTGCAGTTCTGGTCTCCAAATTTGAGGAGAGACATTCTGGCTATTGAGGGAATGCAGCGTAGGTTCACGAGGTCAATTCCTGGAATGGCGGGATTACCTTACACTGAAAGACTGGAGCGACTGGGCTTGTGTACCCTTGAGTTTAGAAGACTGAGAGGGGATCTGGTTGAGACATATAAGATGATCAAAGGATTGGACACTCTGGCGGCAGGCAACATGTTTCCGCTGCGGGGTGAGTGCCGAAACAGAGGACACAGCTTAAAAATACGGGGTAGACCATTTAGGACAGAGATGAGGAGAAACTTCTTCACCCAGAGAGTGGTGGCTGTGTGGAATGCTCTGCCCCAGAGGGCAGTGGAGGCCCAGTCTCTGGATTCATTTAAGAAAGAGTTGGATAGAGCTCTCAAGGATAGTGGAATCAAGGGTTATGGAGATAAGGCAGGAACAGGATACTGATTAAGGATGATCAGCCATGATCATATTGAATGGTGGTGCAGGCTGGAAGGGCAGAATGGCCAACTCCTGCACCTATTGTCTATTGTCCGCCTTTCCTGACTGCCACCCGCAGACAGCGTGCAGCCCCAATCCCTTTCTTTCCGCCTTTCTTGCTGATTTTGGCAGCGCTCCGCTCTCCTCCCCTCCGTGTCTCGTGCCTGCAGGAGACTGATGCCAGGCACAGCAGCAGCAGCAAAAATAACCTGCCGCTCCATTGCCTGGCACAAGACAAGTGCAGAGGGGTGACTTGAGCAGCCACTGCTGGCGGAAAAAGCCTACTGCACCTGGTATTCCCAGGCGGTCTCCCATCCAAGTACTAACCAGGCCTGAGTCTGCTTAGCATCCGAGATCAGACGAGATCGGGCGTTTTCAGACTAGTATGGCCGTAGGCGCTGGCCCCTGCCTTTTCTCCCTACTTCAAGGCGTGCTGGCCAGCCACATTTTCTTTCTTGCTCTTTCTCTTTATCCCCTTTGGCTTTTTTTTCTCTTTTCTCTTTGCTCTTCCTCCTCCGTGCGTGCTTCCCTCCCTCCGTCCCTCCAGCTGCCTTTCAGCCAGCCCTTGCCCACCAGGCTCCTGTAGTCTCCCACATCCCCACACAGGCCAACTGCAAGCCCTCCCCCTGCTTCATAGGGCCGCAGCCTGCATTCTCTCATCCTTCCACACTCCTCCACCCCTCCATTTCGGAATGCCGGGCACTGACCAGTGGGGTACCGCACGGATCAGTACTGGGACCGCAGCTTTTTACAATCTATCTTCAGGATATACAAGATGGTATTAGCAATAACATTCGCAAATTTCATCAGCTGGGTGGCAGGGTGAAATGTGATGAGGATGTTAGGAGATTACAGGGTGACCTGGACAAGTTAGGTGAGTGCTCAGATGCATGGCAGATGCACTTTCACGTGGATAAATGGATCCTTATCCACTTTGGTGGCAAGAACAGGAAGGCAGATTACCACCTAAGTGGAATCAATTAAGGTAAAGGGGCAGTACAGAGAGATCTGGGGGTTCTTGTACACCACTCAATGAAGGTAAGCATGCAGGTACAGCAGGTAGTGAAGAAGGCTAATAGCATGCTGGCCTTCATAACAAGAGGGATTGAGTATAGAAGCAAAGAGGTCCTTCTGCAGCTGTACAGGGCCCTGGTGAGACCACACCTGGAGTACTGTGTGCAGTTCTGGTCTCCAAATTTGAGGAGAGACATTCTGGCTATTGAGGGAATGCAGCGTAGGTTCACGAGGTCAATTCCTGGAATGGCGGGATTACCTTACACTGAAAGACTGGAGCGACTGGGCTTGTGTACCCTTGAGTTTAGAAGACTGAGAGGGGATCTGGTTGAGACATATAAGATGATCAAAGGATTGGACACTCTGGCGGCAGGCAACATGTTTCCGCTGCGGGGTGAGTGCCGAAACAGAGGACACAGCTTAAAAATACGGGGTAGACCATTTAGGACAGAGATGAGGAGAAACTTCTTCACCCAGAGAGTGGTGGCTGTGTGGAATGCTCTGCCCCAGAGGGCAGTGGAGGCCCAGTCTCTGGATTCATTTAAGAAAGAGTTGGATAGAGCTCTCAAGGATAGTGGAATCAAGGGTTATGGAGATAAGGCAGGAACAGGATACTGATTAAGGATGATCAGCCATGATCATATTGAATGGTGGTGCAGGCTGGAAGGGCAGAATGGCCAACTCCTGCACCTATTGTCTATTGTCCGCCTTTCCTGACTGCCACCCGCAGACAGCGTGCAGCCCCAATCCCTTTCTTTCCGCCTTTCTTGCTGATTTTGGCAGCGCTCCGCTCTCCTCCCCTCCGTGTCTCGTGCCTGCAGGAGACTGATGCCAGGCACAGCAGCAGCAGCAAAAATAACCTGCCGCTCCATTGCCTGGCACAAGACAAGTGCAGAGGGGTGACTTGAGCAGCCACTGCTGGCGGAAAAAGCCTACTGCACCTGGTATTCCCAGGCGGTCTCCCATCCAAGTACTAACCAGGCATGAGTCTGGTTATCTTCCGAGATCAGACGAGATCGGGCGTTTTCAGACTAGCATGGCCGTAGGTGCTGGCCCCTGCCTTTTCTCCCTACTTCAAGGCGTGCTGGCCAGCCACATTTTCTTTCTTGCTCTTTCTCTTTATCCCCTTTGGCTTTTTTTTCTCTTTTCTCTTTGCTCTTCCTCCTCCGTGCGTGCTTCTCTCCCTCCGTCCCTCCAGCTGCCTTTCAGCCAGCCCTTGCCCACCAGGCTCCTGTAGTCTCCCACATCCCCACACAGGCCAACTGCAAGCCCTCCCCCTGCTTCATAGGGCCGCAGCCTGCATTCTCTCATCCTTCCACACTCCTCCACCCCTCCATTTCGGAATGCCAGGCACTGACCAGTGGGGTACCGCACGGATCAGTACTGGGACCGCAGCTTTTTACAATCTATCTTCAGGATATACAAGATGGTATTAGCAATAACATTCGCAAATTTCATCAGCTGGGTGGCAGGGTGAAATGTGATGAGGATGTTAGGAGATTACAGGGTGACCTGGACAAGTTAGGTGAGTGCTCAGATGCATGGCAGATGCACTTTCACGTGGATAAATGGATCCTTATCCACTTTGGTGGCAAGAACAGGAAGGCAGATTACCACCTAAGTGGAATCAATTTAGGTAAAGGGGCAGTACAGAGAGATCTGGGGGTTCTTGTACACCACTCAATGAAGGTAAGCATGCAGGTACAGCAGGTAGTGAAGAAGGCTAATAGCATGCTGGCCTTCATAACAAGAGGGATTGAGTATAGAAGCAAAGAGGTCCTTCTGCAGCTGTACAGGGCCCTGGTGAGACCACACCTGGAGTACTGTGTGCAGTTCTGGTCTCCAAATTTGAGGAGAGACATTCTGGCTATTGAGGGAATGCAGCGTAGGTTCACGAGGTCAATTCCTGGAATGGCGGGATTACCTTACACTGAAAGACTGGAGCGACTGGGCTTGTGTACCCTTGAGTTTAGAAGACTGAGAGGGGATCTGGTTGAGACATATAAGATGATCAAAGGATTGGACACTCTGGCGGCAGGCAACATGTTTCCGCTGCGGGGTGAGTGCCGAAACAGAGGACACAGCTTAAAAATACGGGATAGACCATTTAGGACAGAGATGAGGAGAAACTTCTTCACCCAGAGAGTGGTGGCTGTGTGGAATGCTCTGCCCCAGAGGGCAGTGGAGGCCCAGTCTCTGGATTCATTTAAGAAAGAGTTGGATAGAGCTCTCAAGGATAGTGGAATCAAGGGTTATGGAGATAAGGCAGGAACAGGATACTGATTAAGGATGATCAGCCATGATCATATTGAATGGTGGTGCAGGCTGGAAGGGCAGAATGGCCAACTCCTGCACCTATTGTCTATTGTCCGCCTTTCCTGACTGCCACCCGCAGACAGCGTGCAGCCCCAATCCCTTTCTTTCCGCCTTTCTTGCTGATTTTGGCAGCGCTCCGCTCTCCTCCCCTCCGTGTCTCGTGCCTGCAGGAGACTGATGCCAGGCACAGCAGCAGCAGCAAAAATAACCTGCCGCTCCATTGCCTGGCACAAGACAAGTGCAGAGGGGTGACTTGAGCAGCCACTGCTGGCGGAAAAAGCCTACTGCACCTGGTATTCCCAGGCGGTCTCCCATCCAAGTACTAACCAGGCCTGAGTCTGCTTAGCATCCGAGATCAGACGAGATCGGGCGTTTTCAGACTAGTATGGCCGTAGGCGCTGGCCCCTGCCTTTTCTCCCTACTTCAAGGCGTGCTGGCCAGCCACATTTTCTTTCTTGCTCTTTCTCTTTATCCCCTTTGGCTTTTTTTTCTCTTTTCTCTTTGCTCTTCCTCCTCCGTGCGTGCTTCCCTCCCTCCGTCCCTCCAGCTGCCTTTCAGCCAGCCCTTGCCCACCAGGCTCCTGTAGTCTCCCACATCCCCACACAGGCCAACTGCAAGCCCTCCCCCTGCTTCATAGGGCCGCAGCCTGCATTCTCTCATCCTTCCACACTCCTCCACCCCTCCATTTCGGAATGCCGGGCACTGACCAGTGGGGTACCGCACGGATCAGTACTGGGACCGCAGCTTTTTACAATCTATCTTCAGGATATACAAGATGGTATTAGCAATAACATTCGCAAATTTCATCAGCTGGGTGGCAGGGTGAAATGTGATGAGGATGTTAGGAGATTACAGGGTGACCTGGACAAGTTAGGTGAGTGCTCAGATGCATGGCAGATGCACTTTCACGTGGATAAATGGATCCTTATCCACTTTGGTGGCAAGAACAGGAAGGCAGATTACCACCTAAGTGGAATCAATTAAGGTAAAGGGGCAGTACAGAGAGATCTGGGGGTTCTTGTACACCACTCAATGAAGGTAAGCATGCAGGTACAGCAGGTAGTGAAGAAGGCTAATAGCATGCTGGCCTTCATAACAAGAGGGATTGAGTATAGAAGCAAAGAGGTCCTTCTGCAGCTGTACAGGGCCCTGGTGAGACCACACCTGGAGTACTGTGTGCAGTTCTGGTCTCCAAATTTGAGGAGAGACATTCTGGCTATTGAGGGAATGCAGCGTAGGTTCACGAGGTCAATTCCTGGAATGGCGGGATTACCTTACACTGAAAGACTGGAGCGACTGGGCTTGTGTACCCTTGAGTTTAGAAGACTGAGAGGGGATCTGGTTGAGACATATAAGATGATCAAAGGATTGGACACTCTGGCGGCAGGCAACATGTTTCCGCTGCGGGGTGAGTGCCGAAACAGAGGACACAGCTTAAAAATACGGGGTAGACCATTTAGGACAGAGATGAGGAGAAACTTCTTCACCCAGAGAGTGGTGGCTGTGTGGAATGCTCTGCCCCAGAGGGCAGTGGAGGCCCAGTCTCTGGATTCATTTAAGAAAGAGTTGGATAGAGCTCTCAAGGATAGTGGAATCAAGGGTTATGGAGATAAGGCAGGAACAGGATACTGATTAAGGATGATCAGCCATGATCATATTGAATGGTGGTGCAGGCTGGAAGGGCAGAATGGCCAACTCCTGCACCTATTGTCTATTGTCCGCCTTTCCTGACTGCCACCCGCAGACAGCGTGCAGCCCCAATCCCTTTCTTTCCGCCTTTCTTGCTGATTTTGGCAGCGCTCCGCTCTCCTCCCCTCCGTGTCTCGTGCCTGCAGGAGACTGATGCCAGGCACAGCAGCAGCAGCAAAAATAACCTGCCGCTCCATTGCCTGGCACAAGACAAGTGCAGAGGGGTGACTTGAGCAGCCACTGCTGGCGGAAAAAGCCTACTGCACCTGGTATTCCCAGGCGGTCTCCCATCCAAGTACTAACCAGGCCTGAGTCTGCTTAGCTTCCGAGATCAGACGAGATCGGGCGTTTTCAGACTAGTATGGCCGTAGGCGCTGGCCCCTGCCTTTTCTCCCTACTTCAAGGCGTGCTGGCCAGCCACATTTTCTTTCTTGCTCTTTCTCTTTATCCCCTTTGGCTTTTTTTTCTCTTTTCTCTTTGCTCTTCCTCCTCCGTGCGTGCTTCCCTCCCTCCGTCCCTCCAGCTGCCTTTCAGCCAGCCCTTGCCCACCAGGCTCCTGTAGTCTCCCACATCCCCACACAGGCCAACTGCAAGCCCTCCCCCTGCTTCATAGGGCCGCAGCCTGCATTCTCTCATCCTTCCACACTCCTCCACCCCTCCATTTCGGAATGCCGGGCACTGACCAGTGGGGTACCACACGGATCAGTACTGGGACCGCAGCTTTTTACAATCTATCTTCAGGATATACAAGATGGTATTAGCAATAACATTCGCAAATTTCATCAGCTGGGTGGCAGGGTGAAATGTGATGAGGATCTTAGGAGATTACAGGGTGACCTGGACAAGTTAGGTGAGTGCTCAGATGCATGGCAGATGCACTTTCACGTGGATAAATGGATCCTTATCCACTTTGGTGGCAAGAACAGGAAGGCAGATTACCACCTAAGTGGAATCAATTTAGGTAAAGGGGCAGTACAGAGAGATCTGGGGGTTCTTGTACACCACTCAATGAAGGTAAGCATGCAGGTACAGCAGGTAGTGAAGAAGGCTAATAGCATGCTGGCCTTCATAACAAGAGGGATTGAGTATAGAAGCAAAGAGGTCCTTCTGCAGCTGTACAGGGCCCTGGTGAGACCACACCTGGAGTACTGTGTGCAGTTCTGGTCTCCAAATTTGAGGAGAGACATTCTGGCTATTGAGGGAATGCAGCGTAGGTTCACGAGGTCAATTCCTGGAATGGCGGGATTACCTTACACTGAAAGACTGGAGCGACTGGGCTTGTGTACCCTTGAGTTTAGAAGACTGAGAGGGGATCTGGTTGAGACATATAAGATGATCAAAGGATTGGACACTCTGGCGGCAGGCAACATGTTTCCGCTGCGGGGTGAGTGCCGAAACAGAGGACACAGCTTAAAAATACGGGGTAGACCATTTAGGACAGAGATGAGGAGAAACTTCTTCACCCAGAGAGTGGTGGCTGTGTGGAATGCTCTGCCCCAGAGGGCAGTGGAGGCCCAGTCTCTGGATTCATTTAAGAAAGAGTTGGATAGAGCTCTCAAGGATAGTGGAATCAAGGGTTATGGAGATAAGGCAGGAACAGGATACTGATTAAGGATGATCAGCCATGATCATATTGAATGGTGGTGCAGGCTGGAAGGGCAGAATGGCCAATTCCTGCACCTATTGTCTATTGTCCGCCTTTCCTGACTGCCACCCGCAGACAGCGTGCAGCCCCAATCCCTTTCTTTCCGCCTTTCTTGCTGATTTTGGCAGCGCTCCGCTCTCCTCCCCTCCGTGTCTCGTGCCTGCAGGAGACTGATGCCAGGCACAGCAGCAGCAGCAAAAATAACCTGCCGCTCCATTGCCTGGCACAAGACAAGTGCAGAGGGGTGACTTGAGCAGCCACTGCTGGCGGAAAAAGCCTACTGCACCTGGTATTCCCAGGCGGTCTCCCATCCAAGTACTAACCAGGCCTGAGTCTGCTTAGTTTCCGAGATCAGACGAGATCGGGCGTTTTCAGACTAGTATGGCCGTAGGCGCTGGCCCCTGCCTTTTCTCCCTACTTCAAGGCGTGCTGGCCAGCCACATTTTCTTTGTTGCTCATTTTCTTTATCCCCTTTGGCTTTTTTTTCTCTTTTCTCTTTGCTCTTCCTCCTCCGTGCGTGCTTCCCTCCCTCCGTCCCTCCAGCTGCCTTTCAGCCAGCCCTTGCCCACCAGGCTCCTGTAGTCTCCCACATCCCCACACAGGCCAACTGCAAGCCCTCCCCCTGCTTCATAGGGCCGCAGCCTGCATTCTCTCATCCTTCCACACTCCTCCACCCCTCCATTTCGGAATGCCAGGCACTGACCAGTGGGGTACCGCACGGATCAGTACTGGGACCGCAGCTTTTTACAATCTATCTTCAGGATATACAAGATGGTATTAGCAATAACATTCGCAAATTTCATCAGCTGGGTGGCAGGGTGAAATGTGATGAGGATGTTAGGAGATTACAGGGTGACCTGGACAAGTTAGGTGAGTGCTCAGATGCATGGCAGATGCACTTCCACGTGGATAAATGGATCCTTATCCACTTTGGTGGCAAGAACAGGAAGGCAGATTACCACCTAAGTGGAATCAATTTAGGTAAAGGGGCAGTACAGAGAGATCTGGGGGTTCTTGTACACCACTCAATGAAGGTAAGCATGCAGGTACAGCAGGTAGTGAAGAAGGCTAATAGCATGCTGGCCTTCATAACAAGAGGGATTGAGTATAGAAGCAAAGAGGTCCTTCTGCAGCTGTACAGGGCCCTGGTGAGACCACACCTGGAGTACTGTGTGCAGTTCTGGTCTCCAAATTTGAGGAGAGACATTCTGGCTATTGAGGGAATGCAGCGTAGGTTCACGAGGTCAATTCCTGGAATGGCGGGATTACCTTACACTGAAAGACTGGAGCGACTGGGCTTGTGTACCCTTGAGTTTAGAAGACTGAGAGGGGATCTGGTTGAGACATATAAGATGATCAAAGGATTGGACACTCTGGCGGCAGGCAACATGTTTCCGCTGCGGGGTGAGTGCCGAAACAGAGGACACAGCTTAAAAATACGGGGTAGACCATTTAGGACAGAGATGAGGAGAAACTTCTTCACCCAGAGAGTGGTGGCTGTGTGGAATGCTCTGCCCCAGAGGGCAGTGGAGGCCCAGTCTCTGGATTCATTTAAGAAAGAGTTGGATAGAGCTCTCAAGGATAGTGGAATCAAGGGTTATGGAGATAAGGCAGGAACAGGATACTGATTAAGGATGATCAGCCATGATCATATTGAATGGTGGTGCAGGCTGGAAGGGCAGAATGGCCAACTCCTGCACCTATTGTCTATTGTCCGCCTTTCCTGACTGCCACCCGCAGACAGCGTGCAGCCCCAATCCCTTTCTTTCCGCCTTTCTTGCTGATTTTGGCAGCGCTCCGCTCTCCTCCCCTCCGTGTCTCGTGCCTGCAGGAGACTGATGCCAGGCACAGCAGCAGCAGCAAAAATAACCTGCCGCTCCATTGCCTGGCACAAGACAAGTGCAGAGGGGTGACTTGAGCAGCCACTGCTGGCGGAAAAAGCCTACTGCACCTGGTATTCCCAGGCGGTCTCCCATCCAAGTACTAACCAGGCCTGAGTCTGCTTAGCTTCCGAGATCAGACGAGATCGGGCGTTTTCAGACTAGTATGGCCGTAGGCGTTGGCCCCTGCCTTTTCTCCCTACTTCAAGGCGTGCTGGCCAGCCACATTTTCTTTCTTGCTCTTTCTCTTTATCCCCTTTGGCTTTTTTTTCTCTTTTCTCTTTGCTCTTCCTCCTCCGTGCGTGCTTCCCTCCCTCCGTCCCTCCAGCTGCCTTTCAGCCAGCCCTTGCCCACCAGGCTCCTGTAGTCTCCCACATCCCCACACAGGCCAACTGCAAGCCCTCCCCCTGCTTCATAGGGCCGCAGCCTGCATTCTCTCATCCTTCCACACTCCTCCACCCCTCCATTTCGGAATGCCGGGCACTGACCAGTGGGGTACCGCACGGATCAGTACTGGGACCGCAGCTTTTTACAATCTATCTTCAGGATATACAAGATGGTATTAGCAATAACATTCGCAAATTTCATCAGCTGGGTGGCAGGGTGAAATGTGATGAGGATGTTAGGAGATTACAGGGTGACCTGGACAAGTTAGGTGAGTGCTCAGATGCATGGCAGATGCACTTTCACGTGGATAAATGGATCCTTATCCACTTTGGTGGCAAGAACAGGAAGGCAGATTACCACCTAAGTGGAATCAATTTAGGTAAAGGGGCAGTACAGAGAGATCTGGGGGTTCTTGTACACCACTCAATGAAGGTAAGCATGCAGGTACAGCAGGTAGTGAAGAAGGCTAATAGCATGCTGGCCTTCATAACAAGAGGGATTGAGTATAGAAGCAAAGAGGTCCTTCTGCAGCTGTACAGGGCCCTGGTGAGACCACACCTGGAGTACTGTGTGCAGTTCTGGTCTCCAAATTTGAGGAGAGACATTCTGGCTATTGAGGGAATGCAGCGTAGGTTCACGAGGTCAATTCCTGGAATGGCGGGATTACCTTACACTGAAAGACTGGAGCGACTGGGCTTGTGTACCCTTGAGTTTAGAAGACTGAGAGGGGATCTGGTTGAGACATATAAGATGATCAAAGGATTGGACACTCTGGCGGCAGGCAACATGTTTCCGCTGCGGGGTGAGTGCCGAAACAGAGGACACAGCTTAAAAATACGGGGTAGACCATTTAGGACAGAGATGAGGAGAAACTTCTTCACCCAGAGAGTGGTGGCTGTGTGGAATGCTCTGCCCCAGAGGGCAGTGGAGGCCCAGTCTCTGGATTCATTTAAGAAAGAGTTGGATAGAGCTCTCAAGGATAGTGGAATCAAGGGTTATGGAGATAAGGCAGGAACAGGATACTGATTAAGGATGATCAGCCATGATCATATTGAATGGTGGTGCAGGCTGGAAGGGCAGAATGGCCAACTCCTGCACCTATTGTCTATTGTCCGCCTTTCCTGACTGCCACCCGCAGACAGCGTGCAGCCCCAATCCCTTTCTTTCCGCCTTTCTTGCTGATTTTGGCAGCGCTCCGCTCTCCTCCCCTCCGTGTCTCGTGCCTGCAGGAGACTGATGCCAGGCACAGCAGCAGCAGCAAAAATAACCTGCCGCTCCATTGCCTGGCACAAGACAAGTGCAGAGGGGTGACTTGAGCAGCCACTGCTGGCGGAAAAAGCCTACTGCACCTGGTATTCCCAGGCGGTCTCCCATCCAAGTACTAACCAGGCCTGAGTCTGCTTAGTTTCCGAGATCAGACGTTTTCAGACTAGTATGGCCGTAGGCGCTGGCCCCTGCCTTTTCTCCCTACTTCAAGGCGTGCTGGCCAGCCACATTTTCTTTGTTGCTCATTCTCTTTATCCCCTTTGGCTTTTTTTTCTCTTTTCTCTTTGCTCTTCCTCCTCCGTGCGTGCTTCCCTCCCTCCGTCCCTCCAGCTGCCTTTCAGCCAGCCCTTGCCCACCAGGCTCCTGTAGTCTCCCACATCCCCACACAGGCCAACTGCAAGCCCTCCCCCTGCTTCATAGGGCCGCAGCCTGCATTCTCTCATCCTTCCACACTCCTCCACCCCTCCATTTCGGAATGCCAGGCACTGACCAGTGGGGTACCGCACGGATCAGTACTGGGACCGCAGCTTTTTACAATCTATCTTCAGGATATACAAGATGGTATTAGCAATAACATTCGCAAATTTCATCAGCTGGGTGGCAGGGTGAAATGTGATGAGGATCTTAGGAGATTACAGGGTGACCTGGACAAGTTAGGTGAGTGCTCAGATGCATGGCAGATGCACTTTCACGTGGATAAATGGATCCTTATCCACTTTGGTGGCAAGAACAGGAAGGCAGATTACCACCTAAGTGGAATCAATTTAGGTAAAGGGGCAGTACAGAGAGATCTGGGGGTTCTTGTACACCACTCAATGAAGGTAAGCATGCAGGTACAGCAGGTAGTGAAGAAGGCTAATAGCATGCTGGCCTTCATAACAAGAGGGATTGAGTATAGGAGCAAAGAGGTCCTTCTGCAGCTGTACAGGGCCCTGGTGAGACCACACCTGGAGTACTGTGTGCAGTTCTGGTCTCCAAATTTGAGGAGAGACATTCTGGCTATTGAGGGAATGCAGCGTAGGTTCACGAGGTCAATTCCTGGAATGGCGGGATTACCTTACACTGAAAGACTGGAGCGACTGGGCTTGTGTACCCTTGAGTTTAGAAGACTGAGAGGGGATCTGGTTGAGACATATAAGATGATCAAAGGATTGGACACTCTGGCGGCAGGCAACATGTTTCCGCTGCGGGGTGAGTGCCGAAACAGAGGACACAGCTTAAAAATACGGGGTAGACCATTTAGGACAGAGATGAGGAGAAACTTCTTCACCCAGAGAGTGGTGGCTGTGTGGAATGCTCTGCCCCAGAGGGCAGTGGAGGCCCAGTCTCTGGATTCATTTAAGAAAGAGTTGGATAGAGCTCTCAAGGATAGTGGAATCAAGGGTTATGGAGATAAGGCAGGAACAGGATACTGATTAAGGATGATCAGCCATGATCATATTGAATGGTGGTGCAGGCTGGAAGGGCAGAATGGCCAACTCCTGCACCTATTGTCTATTGTCCGCCTTTCCTGACTGCCACCCGCAGACAGCGTGCAGCCCCAATCCCTTTCTTTCCGCCTTTCTTGCTGATTTTGGCAGCGCTCCGCTCTCCTCCCCTCCGTGTCTCGTGCCTGCAGGAGACTGATGCCAGGCACAGCAGCAGCAGCAAAAATAACCTGCCGCTCCATTGCCTGGCACAAGACAAGTGCAGAGGGGTGACTTGAGCAGCCACTGCTGGCGGAAAAAGCCTACTGCACCTGGTATTCCCAGGCGGTCTCCCATCCAAGTACTAACCAGGCCTGAGTCTGCTTAGCTTCCGAGATCAGACGAGATCGGGCGTTTTCAGACTAGTATGGCCGTAGGCGCTGGCCCCTGCCTTTTCTCCCTACTTCAAGGCGTGCTGGCCAGCCACATTTTCTTTCTTGCTCTTTCTCTTTATCCCCTTTGGCTTTTTTTTCTCTTTTCTCTTTGCTCTTCCTCCTCCGTGCGTGCTTCCCTCCCTCCGTCCCTCCAGCTGCCTTTCAGCCAGCCCTTGCCCACCAGGCTCCTGTAGTCTCACACATCCCCACACAGGCCAACTGCAAGCCCTCCCCCTGCTTCATAGGGCCGCAGCCTGCATTCTCTCATCCTTCCACACTCCTCCACCCCTCCATTTCGGAATGCCGGGCACTGACCAGTGGGGTACCGCACGGATCAGTACTGGGACCGCAGCTTTTTACAATCTATCTTCAGGATATACAAGATGGTATTAGCAATAACATTCGCAAATTTCATCAGCTGGGTGGCAGGGTGAAATGTGATGAGGATGTTAGGAGATTACAGGGTGACCTGGACAAGTTAGGTGAGTGCTCAGATGCATGGCAGATGCACTTTCACGTGGATAAATGGATCCTTATCCACTTTGGTGGCAAGAACAGGAAGGCAGATTACCACCTAAGTGGAATCAATTTAGGTAAAGGGGCAGTACAGAGAGATCTGGGGGTTCTTGTACACCACTCAATGAAGGTAAGCATGCAGGTACAGCAGGTAGTGAAGAAGGCTAATAGCATGCTGGCCTTCATAACAAGAGGGATTGAGTATAGAAGCAAAGAGGTCCTTCTGCAGCTGTACAGGGCCCTGGTGAGACCACACCTGGAATACTGTGTGCAGTTCTGGTCTCCAAATTTGAGGAGAGACATTCTGGCTATTGAGGGAATGCAGCGTAGGTTCACGAGGTCAATTCCTGGAATGGCGGGATTACCTTACACTGAAAGACTGGAGCGACTGGGCTTGTGTACCCTTGAGTTTAGAAGACTGAGAGGGGATCTGGTTGAGACATATAAGATGATCAAAGGATTGGACACTCTGGCGGCAGGCAACATGTTTCCGCTGCGGGGTGAGTGCCGAAACAGAGGACACAGCTTAAAAATACGGGGTAGACCATTTAGGACAGAGATGAGGAGAAACTTCTTCACCCAGAGAGTGGTGGCTGTGTGGAATGCTCTGCCCCAGAGGGCAGTGGAGGCCCAGTCTCTGGATTCATTTAAGAAAGAGTTGGATAGAGCTCTCAAGGATAGTGGAATCAAGGGTTATGGAGATAAGGCAGGAACAGGATACTGATTAAGGATGATCAGCCATGATCATATTGAATGGTGGTGCAGGCTGGAAGGGCAGAATGGCCAACTCCTGCACCTATTGTCTATTGTCCGCCTTTCCTGACTGCCACCCGCAGACAGCGTGCAGCCCCAATCCCTTTCTTTCCGCCTTTCTTGCTGATTTTGGCAGCGCTCCGCTCTCCTCCCCTCCGTGTCTCGTGCCTGCAGGAGACTGATGCCAGGCACAGCAGCAGCAGCAAAAATAACCTGCCGCTCCATTGCCTGGCACAAGACAAGTGCAGAGGGGTGACTTGAGCAGCCACTGCTGGCGGAAAAAGCCTACTGCACCTGGTATTCCCAGGCGGTCTCCCATCCAAGTACTAACCAGGCCTGAGTCTGCTTAGCTTCCGAGATCAGACGAGATCGGGCGTTTTCAGACTAGTATGGCCGTAGGCGCTGGCCCCTGCCTTTTCTCCCTACTTCAAGGCGTGCTGGCCAGCCACATTTTCTTTCTTGCTCTTTCTCTTTATCCCCTTTGGCTTTTTTTTCTCTTTTCTCTTTGCTCTTCCTCCTCCGTGCGTGCTTCCCTCCCTCCGTCCCTCCAGCTGCCTTTCAGCCAGCCCTTGCCCACCAGGCTCCTGTAGTCTCCCACATCCCCACACAGGCCAACTGCAAGCCCTCCCCCTGCTTCATAGGGCCGCAGCCTGCATTCTCTCATCCTTCCACACTCCTCCACCCCTCCATTTCGGAATGCCGGGCACTGACCAGTGGGGTACCACACGGATCAGTACTGGGACCGCAGCTTTTTACAATCTATCTTCAGGATATACAAGATGGTATTAGCAATAACATTCGCAAATTTCATCAGCTGGGTGGCAGGGTGAAATGTGATGAGGATCTTAGGAGATTACAGGGTGACCTGGACAAGTTAGGTGAGTGCTCAGATGCATGGCAGATGCACTTTCACGTGGATAAATGGATCCTTATCCACTTTGGTGGCAAGAACAGGAAGGCAGATTACCACCTAAGTGGAATCAATTTAGGTAAAGGGGCAGTACAGAGAGATCTGGGGGTTCTTGTACACCACTCAATGAAGGTAAGCATGCAGGTACAGCAGGTAGTGAAGAAGGCTAATAGCATGCTGGCCTTCATAACAAGAGGGATTGAGTATAGAAGCAAAGAGGTCCTTCTGCAGCTGTACAGGGCCCTGGTGAGACCACACCTGGAGTACTGTGTGCAGTTCTGGTCTCCAAATTTGAGGAGAGACATTCTGGCTATTGAGGGAATGCAGCGTAGGTTCACGAGGTCAATTCCTGGAATGGCGGGATTACCTTACACTGAAAGACTGGAGCGACTGGGCTTGTGTACCCTTGAGTTTAGAAGACTGAGAGGGGATCTGGTTGAGACATATAAGATGATCAAAGGATTGGACACTCTGGCGGCAGGCAACTTGTTTCCGCTGCGGGGTGAGTGCCGAAACAGAGGACACAGCTTAAAAATACGGGGTAGACCATTTAGGACAGAGATGAGGAGAAACTTCTTCACCCAGAGAGTGGTGGCTGTGTGGAATGCTCTGCCCCAGAGGGCAGTGGAGGCCCAGTCTCTGGATTCATTTAAGAAAGAGTTGGATAGAGCTCTCAAGGATAGTGGAATCAAGGGTTATGGAGATAAGGCAGGAACAGGATACTGATTAAGGATGATCAGCCATGATCATATTGAATGGTGGTGCAGGCTGGAAGGGCAGAATGGCCAACTCCTGCACCTATTGTCTATTGTCCGCCTTTCCTGACTGCCACCCGCAGACAGCGTGCAGCCCCAATCCCTTTCTTTCCGCCTTTCTTGCTGATTTTGGCAGCGCTCCGCTCTCCTCCCCTCCGTGTCTCGTGCCTGCAGGAGACTGATGCCAGGCACAGCAGCAGCAGCAAAAATAACCTGCCGCTCCATTGCCTGGCACAAGACAAGTGCAGAGGGGTGACTTGAGCAGCCACTGCTGGCGGAAAAAGCCTACTGCACCTGGTATTCCCAGGCGGTCTCCCATCCAAGTACTAACCAGGCCTGAGTCTGCTTAGCTTCCGAGATCAGACGAGATCGGGCGTTTTCAGACTAGTATGGCCGTAGGCGCTGGCCCCTGCCTTTTCTCCCTACTTCAAGGCGTGCTGGCCAGCCACATTTTCTTTCTTGCTCTTTCTCTTTATCCCCTTTGGCTTTTTTTTCTCTTTTCTCTTTGCTCTTCCTCCTCCGTGCGTGCTTCCCTCCCTCCGTCCCTCCAGCTGCCTTTCAGCCAGCCCTTGCCCACCAGGCTCCTGTAGTCTCCCACATCCCCACACAGGCCAACTGCAAGCCCTCCCCCTGCTTCATAGGGCCGCAGCCTGCATTCTCTCATCCTTCCACACTCCTCCACCCCTCCATTTCGGAATGCCGGGCACTGACCAGTGGGGTACCACACGGATCAGTACTGGGACCGCAGCTTTTTACAATCTATCTTCAGGATATACAAGATGGTATTAGCAATAACATTCGCAAATTTCATCAGCTGGGTGGCAGGGTGAAATGTGATGAGGATCTTAGGAGATTACAGGGTGACCTGGACAAGTTAGGTGAGTGCTCAGATGCATGGCAGATGCACTTTCACGTGGATAAATGGATCCTTATCCACTTTGGTGGCAAGAACAGGAAGGCAGATTACCACCTAAGTGGAATCAATTTAGGTAAAGGGGCAGTACAGAGAGATCTGGGGGTTCTTGTACACCACTCAATGAAGGTAAGCATGCAGGTACAGCAGGTAGTGAAGAAGGCTAATAGCATGCTGGCCTTCATAACAAGAGGGATTGAGTATAGAAGCAAAGAGGTCCTTCTGCAGCTGTACAGGGCCCTGGTGAGACCACACCTGGAGTACTGTGTGCAGTTCTGGTCTCCAAATTTGAGGAGAGACATTCTGGCTATTGAGGGAATGCAGCGTAGGTTCACGAGGTCAATTCCTGGAATGGCGGGATTACCTTACACTGAAAGACTGGAGCGACTGGGCTTGTGTACCCTTGAGTTTAGAAGACTGAGAGGGGATCTGGTTGAGACATATAAGATGATCAAAGGATTGGACACTCTGGCGGCAGGCAACTTGTTTCCGCTGCGGGGTGAGTGCCGAAACAGAGGACACAGCTTAAAAATACGGGGTAGACCATTTAGGACAGAGATGAGGAGAAACTTCTTCACCCAGAGAGTGGTGGCTGTGTGGAATGCTCTGCCCCAGAGGGCAGTGGAGGCCCAGTCTCTGGATTCATTTAAGAAAGAGTTGGATAGAGCTCTCAAGGATAGTGGAATCAAGGGTTATGGAGATAAGGCAGGAACAGGATACTGATTAAGGATGATCAGCCATGATCATATTGAATGGTGGTGCAGGCTGGAAGGGCAGAATGGCCAACTCCTGCACCTATTGTCTATTGTCCGCCTTTCCTGACTGCCACCCGCAGACAGCGTGCAGCCCCAATCCCTTTCTTTCCGCCTTTCTTGCTGATTTTGGCAGCGCTCCGCTCTCCTCCCCTCCGTGTCTCGTGCCTGCAGGAGACTGATGCCAGGCACAGCAGCAGCAGCAAAAATAACCTGCCGCTCCATTGCCTGGCACAAGACAAGTGCAGAGGGGTGACTTGAGCAGCCACTGCTGGCGGAAAAAGCCTACAGCACCTGGTATTCCCAGGCGGTCTCCCATCCAAGTACTAACCAGGCCTGAGTCTGCTTAGTTTTCGAGATCAGACGAGATCGGGCGTTTTCAGACTAGTATGGCCGTAGGCGCTGGCCCCTGCCTTTTCTCCCTACTTCAAGGCGTGCTGGCCAGCCACATTTTCTTTCTTGCTCTTTCTCTTTATCCCCTTTGGCTTTTTTTTCTCTTTTCTCTTTGCTCTTCCTCCTCCGTGCGTGCTTCCCTCCCTCCGTCCCTCCAGCTGCCTTTCAGCCAGCCCTTGCCCACCAGGCTCCTGTAGTCTCCCACATCCCCACACAGGCCAACTGCAAGCCCTCCCCCTGCTTCATAGGGCCGCAGCCTGCATTCTCTCATCCTTCCACACTCCTCCACCCCTCCATTTCGGAATGCCAGGCACTGACCAGTGGGGTACCGCACGGATCAGTACTGGGACCGCAGCTTTTTACAATCTATCTTCAGGATATACAAGATGGTATTAGCAATAACATTCGCAAATTTCATCAGCTGGGTGGCAGGGTGAAATGTGATGAGGATGTTAGGAGATTACAGGGTGACCTGGACAAGTTAGGTGAGTGCTCAGATGCATGGCAGATGCACTTTCACGTGGATAAATGGATCCTTATCCACTTTGGTGGCAAGAACAGGAAGGCAGATTACCACCTAAGTGGAATCAATTTAGGTAAAGGGGCAGTAAAGAGAGATCTGGGGGTTCTTGTACACCACTCAATGAAGGTAAGCATGCAGGTACAGCAGGTAGTGAAGAAGGCTAATAGCATGCTGGCCTTCATAACAAGAGGGATTGAGTATAGAAGCAAAGAGGTCCTTCTGCAGCTGTACAGGGCCCTGGTGAGACCACACCTGGAGTACTGTGTGCAGTTCTGGTCTCCAAATTTGAGGAGAGACATTCTGGCTATTGAGGGAATGCAGCGTAGGTTCACGAGGTCAATTCCTGGAATGGCGGGATTACCTTACACTGAAAGACTGGAGCGACTGGGCTTGTGTACCCTTGAGTTTAGAAGACTGAGAGGGGATCTGGTTGAGACATATAAGATGATCAAAGGATTGGACACTCTGGCGGCAGGCAACATGTTTCCGCTGCGGGGTGAGTGCCGAAACAGAGGACTCAGCTTAAAAATACGGGGTAGACCATTTAGGACAGAGATGAGGAGAAACTTCTTCACCCAGAGAGTGGTGGCTGTGTGGAATGCTCTGCCCCAGAGGGCAGTGGAGGCCCAGTCTCTGGATTCATTTAAGAAAGAGTTGGATAGAGCTCTCAAGGATAGTGGAATCAAGGGTTATGGAGATAAGGCAGGAACAGGATACTGATTAAGGATGATCAGCCATGATCATATTGAATGGTGGTGCAGGCTGGAAGGGCAGAATGGCCAACTCCTGCACCTATTGTCTATTGTCCGCCTTTCCTGACTGCCACCCGCAGACAGCGTGCAGCCCCAATCCCTTTCTTTCCGCCTTTCTTGCTGATTTTGGCAGCGCTCCGCTCTCCTCCCCTCCGTGTCTCGTGCCTGCAGGAGACTGATGCCAGGCACAGCAGCAGCAGCAAAAATAACCTGCCGCTCCATTGCCTGGCACAAGACAAGTGCAGAGGGGTGACTTGAGCAGCCACTGCTGGCGGAAAAAGCCTACTGCACCTGGTATTCCCAGGCGGTCTCCCATCCAAGTACTAACCAGGCCTGAGTCTGCTTAGCTTCCGAGATCAGACGAGATCGGGCATTTTCAGACTAGTATGGCCGTAGGCGCTGGCCCCTGCCTTTTCTCCCTACTTCAAGGCGTGCTGGCCAGCCACATTTTCTTTCTTGCTCTTTCTCTTTATCCCCTTTGGCTTTTTTTTCTCTTTTCTCTTTGCTCTTCCTCCTCCGTGCGTGCTTCCCTCCCTCCGTCCCTCCAGCTGCCTTTCAGCCAGCCCTTGCCCACCAGGCTCCTGTAGTCTCCCACATCCCCACACAGGCCAACTGCAAGCCCTCCCCCTGCTTCATAGGGCCGCAGCCTGCATTCTCTCATCCTTCCACACTCCTCCACCCCTCCATTTCGGAATGCCGGGCACTGACCAGTGGGGTACCGCACGGATCAGTACTGGGACCGCAGCTTTTTACAATCTATCTTCAGGATATACAAGATGGTATTAGCAATAACATTCGCAAATTTCATCAGCTGGGTGGCAGGGTGAAATGTGATGAGGATGTTAGGAGATTACAGGGTGACCTGGACAAGTTAGGTGAGTGCTCAGATGCATGGCAGATGCACTTTCACGTGGATAAATGGATCCTTATCCACTTTGGTGGCAAGAACAGGAAGGCAGATTACCACCTAAGTGGAATCAATTAAGGTAAAGGGGCAGTACAGAGAGATCTGGGGGTTCTTGTACACCACTCAATGAAGGTAAGCATGCAGGTACAGCAGGTAGTGAAGAAGGCTAATAGCATGCTGGCCTTCATAACAAGAGGGATTGAGTATAGAAGCAAAGAGGTCCTTCTGCAGCTGTACAGGGCCCTGGTGAGACCACACCTGGAGTACTGTGTGCAGTTCTGGTCTCCAAATTTGAGGAGAGACATTCTGGCTATTGAGGGAATGCAGCGTAGGTTCACGAGGTCAATTCCTGGAATGGCGGGATTACCTTACACTGAAAGACTGGAGCGACTGGGCTTGTGTACCCTTGAGTTTAGAAGACTGAGAGGGGATCTGGTTGAGACATATAAGATGATCAAAGGATTGGACACTCTGGCGGCAGGCAACATGTTTCCGCTGTGGGGTGAGTGCCGAAACAGAGGACACAGCTTAAAAATACGGGGTAGACCATTTAGGACAGAGATGAGGAGAAACTTCTTCACCCAGAGAGTGGTGGCTGTGTGGAATGCTCTGCCCCAGAGGGCAGTGGAGGCCCAGTCTCTGGATTCATTTAAGAAAGAGTTGGATAGAGCTCTCAAGGATAGTGGAATCAAGGGTTATGGAGATAAGGCAGGAACAGGATACTGATTAAGGATGATCAGCCATGATCATATTGAATGGTGGTGCAGGCTGGAAGGGCAGAATGGCCAACTCCTGCACCTATTGTCTATTGTCCGCCTTTCCTGACTGCCACCCGCAGACAGCGTGCAGCCCCAATCCCTTTCTTTCCGCCTTTCTTGCTGATTTTGGCAGCGCTCCGCTCTCCTCCCCTCCGTGTCTCGTGCCTGCAGGAGACTGATGCCAGGCACAGCAGCAGCAGCAAAAATAACCTGCCGCTCCATTGCCTGGCACAAGACAAGTGCAGAGGGGTGACTTGAGCAGCCACTGCTGGCGGAAAAAGCTTACTGCACCTGGTATTCCCAGGCGGTCTCCCATCCAAGTACTAACCAGGCCTGAGTCTGCTTAGCTTCCGAGATCAGGCGTTTTCAGACTAGTATGGCCGTAGGCGCTGGCCCCTGCCTTTTCTCCCTACTTCAAGGCGTGCTGGCCAGCCACATTTTCTTTCTTGCTCTTTCTCTTTATCCCCTTTGGCTTTTTTTTCTCTTTTCTCTTTGCTCTTCCTCCTCCGTGCGTGCTTCCCTCCCTCCGTCCCTCCAGCTGCCTTTCAGCCAGCCCTTGCCCACCAGGCTCCTGTAGTCTCACACATCCCCACACAGGCCAACTGCAAGCCCTCCCCCTGCTTCATAGGGCCGCAGCCTGCATTCTCTCATCCTTCCACACTCCTCCACCCCTCCATTTCGGAATGCCGGGCACTGACCAGTGGGGTACCGCACGGATCAGTACTGGGACCGCAGCTTTTTACAATCTATCTTCAGGATATACAAGATGGTATTAGCAATAACATTCGCAAATTTCATCAGCTGGGTGGCAGGGTGAAATGTGATGAGGATGTTAGGAGATTACAGGGTGACCTGGACAAGTTAGGTGAGTGCTCAGATGCATGGCAGATGCACTTTCACGTGGATAAATGGATCCTTATCCACTTTGGTGGCAAGAACAGGAAGGCAGATTACCACCTAAGTGGAATCAATTTAGGTAAAGGGGCAGTACAGAGAGATCTGGGGGTTCTTGTACACCACTCAATGAAGGTAAGCATGCAGGTACAGCAGGTAGTGAAGAAGGCTAATAGCATGCTGGCCTTCATAACAAGAGGGATTGAGTATAGAAGCAAAGAGGTCCTTCTGCAGCTGTACAGGGCCCTGGTGAGACCACACCTGGAGTACTGTGTGCAGTTCTGGTCTCCAAATTTGAGGAGAGACATTCTGGCTATTGAGGGAATGCAGCGTAGGTTCACGAGGTCAATTCCTGGAATGGCGGGATTACCTTACACTGAAAGACTGGAGCGACTGGGCTTGTGTACCCTTGAGTTTAGAAGACTGAGAGGGGATCTGGTTGAGACATATAAGATGATCAAAGGATTGGACACTCTGGCGGCAGGCAACATGTTTCCGCTGCGGGGTGAGTGCCGAAACAGAGGACACAGCTTAAAAATACGGGGTAGACCATTTAGGACAGAGATGAGGAGAAACTTCTTCACCCAGAGAGTGGTGGCTGTGTGGAATGCTCTGCCCCAGAGGGCAGTGGAGGCCCAGTCTCTGGATTCATTTAAGAAAGAGTTGGATAGAGCTCTCAAGGATAGTGGAATCAAGGGTTATGGAGATAAGGCAGGAACAGGATACTGATTAAGGATGATCAGCCATGATCATATTGAATGGTGGTGCAGGCTGGAAGGGCAGAATGGCCAATTCCTGCACCTATTGTCTATTGTCCGCCTTTCCTGACTGCCACCCGCAGACAGCGTGCAGCCCCAATCCCTTTCTTTCCGCCTTTCTTGCTGATTTTGGCAGCGCTCCGCTCTCCTCCCCTCCGTGTCTGATGCCAGGCACAGCAGCAGCAGCAAAAATAACCTGCCGCTCCATTGCCTGGCACAAGACAAGTGCAGAGGGGTGACTTGAGCAGCCACTGCTGGCGGAAAAAGCCTACTGCACCTGGTATTCCCAGGCGGTCTCCCATCCAAGTACTAACCAGGCCTGAGTCTGCTTAGCTTCCGAGATCAGACGAGATCGGGCGTTTTCAGACTAGTATGGCCGTAGGCGCTGGCCCCTGCCTTTTCTCCCTACTTCAAGGCGTGCTGGCCAGCCACATTTTCTTTCTTGCTCTTTCTCTTTATCCCCTTTGGCTTTTTTTTCTCTTTTCTCTTTGCTCTTCCTCCTCCGTGCGTGCTTCCCTCCCTCCGTCCCTCCAGCTGCCTTTCAGCCAGCCCTTGCCCACCAGGCTCCTGTAGTCTCACACATCCCCACACAGGCCAACTGCAAGCCCTCCCCCTGCTTCATAGGGCCGCAGCCTGCATTCTCTCATCCTTCCACACTCCTCCACCCCTCCATTTCGGAATGCCGGGCACTGACCAGTGGGGTACCGCACGGATCAGTACTGGGACCGCAGCTTTTTACAATCTATCTTCAGGATATACAAGATGGTATTAGCAATAACATTCGCAAATTTCATCAGCTGGGTGGCAGGGTGAAATGTGATGAGGATGTTAGGAGATTACAGGGTGACCTGGACAAGTTAGGTGAGTGCTCAGATGCATGGCAGATGCACTTTCACGTGGATAAATGGATCCTTATCCACTTTGGTGGCAAGAACAGGAAGGCAGATTACCACCTAAGTGGAATCAATTTAGGTAAAGGGGCAGTACAGAGAGATCTGGGGGTTCTTGTACACCACTCAATGAAGGTAAGCATGCAGGTACAGCAGGTAGTGAAGAAGGCTAATAGCATGCTGGCCTTCATAACAAGAGGGATTGAGTATAGAAGCAAAGAGGTCCTTCTGCAGCTGTACAGGGCCCTGGTGAGACCACACCTGGAGTACTGTGTGCAGTTCTGGTCTCCAAATTTGAGGAGAGACATTCTGGCTATTGAGGGAATGCAGCGTAGGTTCACGAGGTCAATTCCTGGAATGGCGGGATTACCTTACACTGAAAGACTGGAGCGACTGGGCTTGTGTACCCTTGAGTTTAGAAGACTGAGAGGGGATCTGGTTGAGACATATAAGATGATCAAAGGATTGGACACTCTGGCGGCAGGCAACATGTTTCCGCTGCGGGGTGAGTGCCGAAACAGAGGACACAGCTTAAAAATACGGGGTAGACCATTTAGGACAGAGATGAGGAGAAACTTCTTCACCCAGAGAGTGGTGGCTGTGTGGAATGCTCTGCCCCAGAGGGCAGTGGAGGCCCAGTCTCTGGATTCATTTAAGAAAGAGTTGGATAGAGCTCTCAAGGATAGTGGAATCAAGGGTTATGGAGATAAGGCAGGAACAGGATACTGATTAAGGATGATCAGCCATGATCATATTGAATGGTGGTGCAGGCTGGAAGGGCAGAATGGCCAACTCCTGCACCTATTGTCTATTGTCCGCCTTTCCTGACTGCCACCCGCAGACAGCGTGCAGCCCCAATCCCTTTCTTTCCGCCTTTCTTGCTGATTTTGGCAGCGCTCCGCTCTCCTCCCCTCCGTGTCTCGTGCCTGCAGGAGACTGATGCCAGGCACAGCAGCAGCAGCAAAAATAACCTGCCGCTCCATTGCCTGGCACAAGACAAGTGCAGAGGGGTGACTTGAGCAGCCACTGCTGGCGGAAAAAGCCTACTGCACCTGGTATTCCCAGGCGGTCTCCCATCCAAGTACTAACCAGGCCTGAGTCTGCTTAGTTTCCGAGATCAGACGTTTTCAGACTAGTATGGCCGTAGGCGTTGGCCCCTGCCTTTTCTCCCTACTTCAAGGCGTGCTGGCCAGCCACATTTTCTTTGTTGCTCATTCTCTTTATCCCCTTTGGCTTTTTTTTCTCTTTTCTCTTTGCTCTTCCTCCTCCGTGCGTGCTTCCCTCCCTCCGTCCCTCCAGCTGCCTTTCAGCCAGCCCTTGCCCACCAGGCTCCTGTAGTCTCCCACATCCCCACACAGGCCAACTGCAAGCCCTCCCCCTGCTTCATAGGGCCGCAGCCTGCATTCTCTCATCCTTCCACACTCCTCCACCCCTCCATTTCGGAATGCCAGGCACTGACCAGTGGGGTACCGCACGGATCAGTACTGGGACCGCAGCTTTTTACAATCTATCTTCAGGATATACAAGATGGTATTAGCAATAACATTCGCAAATTTCATCAGCTGGGTGGCAGGGTGAAATGTGATGAGGATGTTAGGAGATTACAGGGTGACCTGGACAAGTTAGGTGAGTGCTCAGATGCATGGCAGATGCACTTCCACGTGGATAAATGGATCCTTATCCACTTTGGTGGCAAGAACAGGAAGGCAGATTACCACCTAAGTGGAATCAATTTAGGTAAAGGGGCAGTACAGAGAGATCTGGGGGTTCTTGTACACCACTCAATGAAGGTAAGCATGCAGGTACAGCAGGTAGTGAAGAAGGCTAATAGCATGCTGGCCTTCATAACAAGAGGGATTGAGTATAGAAGCAAAGAGGTCCTTCTGCAGCTGTACAGGGCCCTGGTGAGACCACACCTGGAGTACTGTGTGCAGTTCTGGTCTCCAAATTTGAGGAGAGACATTCTGGCTATTGAGGGAATGCAGCGTAGGTTCACGAGGTCAATTCCTGGAATGGCGGGATTACCTTACACTGAAAGACTGGAGCGACTGGGCTTGTGTACCCTTGAGTTTAGAAGACTGAGAGGGGATCTGGTTGAGACATATAAGATGATCAAAGGATTGGACACTCTGGCGGCAGGCAACATGTTTCCGCTGCGGGGTGAGTGCCGAAACAGAGGACACAGCTTAAAATACGGGGTAGACCATTTAGGACAGAGATGAGGAGAAACTTCTTCACCCAGAGAGTGGTGGCTGTGTGGAATGCTCTGCCCCAGAGGGCAGTGGAGGCCCAGTCTCTGGATTCATTTAAGAAAGAGTTGGATAGAGCTCTCAAGGATAGTGGAATCAAGGGTTATGGAGATAAGGCAGGAACAGGATACTGATTAAGGATGATCAGCCATGATCATATTGAATGGTGGTGCAGGCTGGAAGGGCAGAATGGCCAACTCCTGCACCTATTGTCTATTGTCCGCCTTTCCTGACTGCCACCCGCAGACAGCGTGCAGCCCCAATCCCTTTCTTTCCGCCTTTCTTGCTGATTTTGGCAGCGCTCCGCTCTCCTCCCCTCCGTGTCTCGTGCCTGCAGGAGACTGATGCCAGGCACAGCAGCAGCAGCAAAAATAACCTGCCGCTCCATTGCCTGGCACAAGACAAGTGCAGAGGGGTGACCTGAGCAGCCACTGCTGGCGGAAAAAGCCTACTGCACCTGGTATTCCCAGGCGGTCTCCCATCCAAGTACTAACCAGGCCTGAGTCTGCTTAGCTTCCGAGATCAGATGAGATCGGGCGTTTTCAGACTAGTACGGCCGTAGGCGCTGGCCCCTGCCTTTTCTCCCTACTTCAAGGCGTGCTGGCCAGCCACATTTTCTTTCTTGCTCTTTCTCTTTATCCCCTTTGGCTTTTTTTTCTCTTTTCTCTTTGCTCTTCCTCCTCCGTGCGTGCTTCCCTCCCTCCGTCCCTCCAGCTGCCTTTCAGCCAGCCCTTGCCCACCAGGCTCCTGTAGTCTCCCACATCCCCACACAGGCCAACTGCAAGCCCTCCCCCTGCTTCATAGGGCCGCAGCCTGCATTCTCTCATCCTTCCACACTCCTCCACCCCTCCATTTCGGAATGCCAGGCACTGACCAGTGGGGTACCGCACGGATCAGTACTGGGACCGCAGCTTTTTACAATCTATCTTCAGGATATACAAGATGGTATTAGCAATAACATTCGCAAATTTCATCAGCTGGGTGGCAGGGTGAAATGTGATGAGGATCTTAGGAGATTACAGGGTGACCTGGACAAGTTAGGTGAGTGCTCAGATGCATGGCAGATGCACTTTCACGTGGATAAATGGATCCTTATCCACTTTGGTGGCAAGAACAGGAAGGCAGATTACCACCTAAGTGGAATCAATTTAGGTAAAGGGGCAGTACAGAGAGATCTGGGGGTTCTTGTACACCACTCAATGAAGGTAAGCATGCAGGTACAGCAGGTAGTGAAGAAGGCTAATAGCATGCTGGCCTTCATAACAAGAGGGATTGAGTATAGGAGCAAAGAGGTCCTTCTGCAGCTGTACAGGGCCCTGGTGAGACCACACCTGGAGTACTGTGTGCAGTTCTGGTCTCCAAATTTGAGGAGAGACATTCTGGCTATTGAGGGAATGCAGCGTAGGTTCACGAGGTCAATTCCTGGAATGGCGGGATTACCTTACACTGAAAGACTGGAGCGACTGGGCTTGTGTACCCTTGAGTTTAGAAGACTGAGAGGGGATCTGGTTGAGACATATAAGATGATCAAAGGATTGGACACTCTGGCGGCAGGCAACATGTTTCCGCTGCGGGGTGAGTGCCGAAACAGAGGACACAGCTTAAAAATACGGGGTAGACCATTTAGGACAGAGATGAGGAGAAACTTCTTCACCCAGAGAGTGGTGGCTGTGTGGAATGCTCTGCCCCAGAGGGCAGTGGAGGCCCAGTCTCTGGATTCATTTAAGAAAGAGTTGGATAGAGCTCTCAAGGATAGTGGAATCAAGGGTTATGGAGATAAGGCAGGAACAGGATACTGATTAAGGATGATCAGCCATGATCATATTGAATGGTGGTGCAGGCTGGAAGGGCAGAATGGCCAACTCCTGCACCTATTGTCTATTGTCCGCCTTTCCTGACTGCCACCCGCAGACAGCGTGCAGCCCCAATCCCTTTCTTTCCGCCTTTCTTGCTGATTTTGGCAGCGCTCCGCTCTCCTCCCCTCCGTGTCTCGTGCCTGCAGGAGACTGATGCCAGGCACAGCAGCAGCAGCAAAAATAACCTGCCGCTCCATTGCCTGGCACAAGACAAGTGCAGAGGGGTGACTTGAGCAGCCACTGCTGGCGGAAAAAGCCTACTGCACCTGGTATTCCCAGGCGGTCTCCCATCCAAGTACTAACCAGGCCTGAGTCTGCTTAGCTTCCGAGATCAGACGAGATCGGGCGTTTTCAGACTAGTATGGCCGTAGGCGCTGGCCCCTGCCTTTTCTCCCTACTTCAAGGCGTGCTGGCCAGCCACATTTTCTTTCTTGCTCTTTCTCTTTATCCCCTTTGGCTTTTTTTTCTCTTTTCTCTTTGCTCTTCCTCCTCCGTGCGTGCTTCCCTCCCTCCGTCCCTCCAGCTGCCTTTCAGCCAGCCCTTGCCCACCAGGCTCCTGTAGTCTCACACATCCCCACACAGGCCAACTGCAAGCCCTCCCCCTGCTTCATAGGGCCGCAGCCTGCATTCTCTCATCCTTCCACACTCCTCCACCCCTCCATTTCGGAATGCCGGGCACTGACCAGTGGGGTACCGCACGGATCAGTACTGGGACCGCAGCTTTTTACAATCTATCTTCAGGATATACAAGATGGTATTAGCAATAACATTCGCAAATTTCATCAGCTGGGTGGCAGGGTGAAATGTGATGAGGATGTTAGGAGATTACAGGGTGACCTGGACAAGTTAGGTGAGTGCTCAGATGCATGGCAGATGCACTTTCACGTGGATAAATGGATCCTTATCCACTTTGGTGGCAAGAACAGGAAGGCAGATTACCACCTAAGTGGAATCAATTTAGGTAAAGGGGCAGTACAGAGAGATCTGGGGGTTCTTGTACACCACTCAATGAAGGTAAGCATGCAGGTACAGCAGGTAGTGAAGAAGGCTAATAGCATGCTGGCCTTCATAACAAGAGGGATTGAGTATAGAAGCAAAGAGGTCCTTCTGCAGCTGTACAGGGCCCTGGTGAGACCACACCTGGAATACTGTGTGCAGTTCTGGTCTCCAAATTTGAGGAGAGACATTCTGGCTATTGAGGGAATGCAGCGTAGGTTCACGAGGTCAATTCCTGGAATGGCGGGATTACCTTACACTGAAAGACTGGAGCGACTGGGCTTGTGTACCCTTGAGTTTAGAAGACTGAGAGGGGATCTGGTTGAGACATATAAGATGATCAAAGGATTGGACACTCTGGCGGCAGGCAACATGTTTCCGCTGCGGGGTGAGTGCCGAAACAGAGGACACAGCTTAAAAATACGGGGTAGACCATTTAGGACAGAGATGAGGAGAAACTTCTTCACCCAGAGAGTGGTGGCTGTGTGGAATGCTCTGCCCCAGAGGGCAGTGGAGGCCCAGTCTCTGGATTCATTTAAGAAAGAGTTGGATAGAGCTCTCAAGGATAGTGGAATCAAGGGTTATGGAGATAAGGCAGGAACAGGATACTGATTAAGGATGATCAGCCATGATCATATTGAATGGTGGTGCAGGCTGGAAGGGCAGAATGGCCAACTCCTGCACCTATTGTCTATTGTCCGCCTTTCCTGACTGCCACCCGCAGACAGCGTGCAGCCCCAATCCCTTTCTTTCCGCCTTTCTTGCTGATTTTGGCAGCGCTCCGCTCTCCTCCCCTCCGTGTCTCGTGCCTGCAGGAGACTGATGCCAGGCACAGCAGCAGCAGCAAAAATAACCTGCCGCTCCATTGCCTGGCACAAGACAAGTGCAGAGGGGTGACTTGAGCAGCCACTGCTGGCGGAAAAAGCCTACTGCACCTGGTATTCCCAGGCGGTCTCCCATCCAAGTACTAACCAGGCCTGAGTCTGCTTAGCTTCCGAGATCAGACGAGATCGGGCGTTTTCAGACTAGTATGGCCGTAGGCGCTGGCCCCTGCCTTTTCTCCCTACTTCAAGGCGTGCTGGCCAGCCACATTTTCTTTCTTGCTCTTTCTCTTTATCCCCTTTGGCTTTTTTTTCTCTTTTCTCTTTGCTCTTCCTCCTCCGTGCGTGCTTCCCTCCCTCCGTCCCTCCAGCTGCCTTTCAGCCAGCCCTTGCCCACCAGGCTCCTGTAGTCTCACACATCCCCACACAGGCCAACTGCAAGCCCTCCCCCTGCTTCATAGGGCCGCAGCCTGCATTCTCTCATCCTTCCACACTCCTCCACCCCTCCATTTCGGAATGCCGGGCACTGACCAGTGGGGTACCACACGGATCAGTACTGGGACCGCAGCTTTTTACAATCTATCTTCAGGATATACAAGATGGTATTAGCAATAACATTCGCAAATTTCATCAGCTGGGTGGCAGGGTGAAATGTGATGAGGATCTTAGGAGATTACAGGGTGACCTGGACAAGTTAGGTGAGTGCTCAGATGCATGGCAGATGCACTTTCACGTGGATAAATGGATCCTTATCCACTTTGGTGGCAAGAACAGGAAGGCAGATTACCACCTAAGTGGAATCAATTTAGGTAAAGGGGCAGTACAGAGAGATCTGGGGGTTCTTGTACACCACTCAATGAAGGTAAGCATGCAGGTACAGCAGGTAGTGAAGAAGGCTAATAGCATGCTGGCCTTCATAACAAGAGGGATTGAGTATAGAAGCAAAGAGGTCCTTCTGCAGCTGTACAGGGCCCTGGTGAGACCACACCTGGAGTACTGTGTGCAGTTCTGGTCTCCAAATTTGAGGAGAGACATTCTGGCTATTGAGGGAATGCAGCGTAGGTTCACGAGGTCAATTCCTGGAATGGCGGGATTACCTTACACTGAAAGACTGGAGCGACTGGGCTTGTGTACCCTTGAGTTTAGAAGACTGAGAGGGGATCTGGTTGAGACATATAAGATGATCAAAGGATTGGACACTCTGGCGGCAGGCAACTTGTTTCCGCTGCGGGGTGAGTGCCGAAACAGAGGACACAGCTTAAAAATACGGGGTAGACCATTTAGGACAGAGATGAGGAGAAACTTCTTCACCCAGAGAGTGGTGGCTGTGTGGAATGCTCTGCCCCAGAGGGCAGTGGAGGCCCAGTCTCTGGATTCATTTAAGAAAGAGTTGGATAGAGCTCTCAAGGATAGTGGAATCAAGGGTTATGGAGATAAGGCAGGAACAGGATACTGATTAAGGATGATCAGCCATGATCATATTGAATGGTGGTGCAGGCTGGAAGGGCAGAATGGCCAACTCCTGCACCTATTGTCTATTGTCCGCCTTTCCTGACTGCCACCCGCAGACAGCGTGCAGCCCCAATCCCTTTCTTTCCGCCTTTCTTGCTGATTTTGGCAGCGCTCCGCTCTCCTCCCCTCCGTGTCTCGTGCCTGCAGGAGACTGATGCCAGGCACAGCAGCAGCAGCAAAAATAACCTGCCGCTCCATTGCCTGGCACAAGACAAGTGCAGAGGGGTGACTTGAGCAGCCACTGCTGGCGGAAAAAGCCTACAGCACCTGGTATTCCCAGGCGGTCTCCCATCCAAGTACTAACCAGGCCTGAGTCTGCTTAGTTTTCGAGATCAGACGAGATCGGGCGTTTTCAGACTAGCATGGCCGTAGGCGCTGGCCCCTGCCTTTTCTCCCTACTTCAAGGCGTGCTGGCCAGCCACATTTTCTTTCTTGCTCTTTCTCTTTATCCCCTTTGGCTTTTTTTTCTCTTTTCTCTTTGCTCTTCCTCCTCCGTGCGTGCTTCCCTCCCTCCGTCCCTCCAGCTGCCTTTCAGCCAGCCCTTGCCCACCAGGCTCCTGTAGTCTCCCACATCCCCACACAGGCCAACTGCAAGCCCTCCCCCTGCTTCATAGGGCCGCAGCCTGCATTCTCTCATCCTTCCACACTCCTCCACCCCTCCATTTCGGAATGCCAGGCACTGACCAGTGGGGTACCGCACGGATCAGTACTGGGACCGCAGCTTTTTACAATCTATCTTCAGGATATACAAGATGGTATTAGCAATAACATTCGCAAATTTCATCAGCTGGGTGGCAGGGTGAAATGTGATGAGGATGTTAGGAGATTACAGGGTGACCTGGACAAGTTAGGTGAGTGCTCAGATGCATGGCAGATGCACTTTCACGTGGATAAATGGATCCTTATCCACTTTGGTGGCAAGAACAGGAAGGCAGATTACCACCTAAGTGGAATCAATTTAGGTAAAGGGGCAGTAAAGAGAGATCTGGGGGTTCTTGTACACCACTCAATGAAGGTAAGCATGCAGGTACAGCAGGTAGTGAAGAAGGCTAATAGCATGCTGGCCTTCATAACAAGAGGGATTGAGTATAGAAGCAAAGAGGTCCTTCTGCAGCTGTACAGGGCCCTGGTGAGACCACACCTGGAGTACTGTGTGCAGTTCTGGTCTCCAAATTTGAGGAGAGACATTCTGGCTATTGAGGGAATGCAGCGTAGGTTCACGAGGTCAATTCCTGGAATGGCGGGATTACCTTACACTGAAAGACTGGAGCGACTGGGCTTGTGTACCCTTGAGTTTAGAAGACTGAGAGGGGATCTGGTTGAGACATATAAGATGATCAAAGGATTGGACACTCTGGCGGCAGGCAACATGTTTCCGCTGCGGGGTGAGTGCCGAAACAGAGGACTCAGCTTAAAAATACGGGGTAGACCATTTAGGACAGAGATGAGGAGAAACTTCTTCACCCAGAGAGTGGTGGCTGTGTGGAATGCTCTGCCCCAGAGGGCAGTGGAGGCCCAGTCTCTGGATTCATTTAAGAAAGAGTTGGATAGAGCTCTCAAGGATAGTGGAATCAAGGGTTATGGAGATAAGGCAGGAACAGGATACTGATTAAGGATGATCAGCCATGATCATATTGAATGGTGGTGCAGGCTGGAAGGGCAGAATGGCCAACTCCTGCACCTATTGTCTATTGTCCGCCTTTCCTGACTGCCACCCGCAGACAGCGTGCAGCCCCAATCCCTTTCTTTCCGCCTTTCTTGCTGATTTTGGCAGCGCTCCGCTCTCCTCCCCTCCGTGTCTCGTGCCTGCAGGAGACTGATGCCAGGCACAGCAGCAGCAGCAAAAATAACCTGCCGCTCCATTGCCTGGCACAAGACAAGTGCAGAGGGGTGACTTGAGCAGCCACTGCTGGCGGAAAAAGCCTACTGCACCTGGTATTCCCAGGCGGTCTCCCATCCAAGTACTAACCAGGCCTGAGTCTGCTTAGCTTCCGAGATCAGACGAGATCGGGCATTTTCAGACTAGTATGGCCGTAGGCGCTGGCCCCTGCCTTTTCTCCCTACTTCAAGGCGTGCTGGCCAGCCACATTTTCTTTCTTGCTCTTTCTCTTTATCCCCTTTGGCTTTTTTTTCTCTTTTCTCTTTGCTCTTCCTCCTCCGTGCGTGCTTCCCTCCCTCCGTCCCTCCAGCTGCCTTTCAGCCAGCCCTTGCCCACCAGGCTCCTGTAGTCTCACACATCCCCACACAGGCCAACTGCAAGCCCTCCCCCTGCTTCATAGGGCCGCAGCCTGCATTCTCTCATCCTTCCACACTCCTCCACCCCTCCATTTCGGAATGCCGGGCACTGACCAGTGGGGTACCACACGGATCAGTACTGGGACCGCAGCTTTTTACAATCTATCTTCAGGATATACAAGATGGTATTAGCAATAACATTCGCAAATTTCATCAGCTGGGTGGCAGGGTGAAATGTGATGAGGATCTTAGGAGATTACAGGGTGACCTGGACAAGTTAGGTGAGTGCTCAGATGCATGGCAGATGCACTTTCACGTGGATAAATGGATCCTTATCCACTTTGGTGGCAAGAACAGGAAGGCAGATTACCACCTAAGTGGAATCAATTTAGGTAAAGGGGCAGTACAGAGAGATCTGGGGGTTCTTGTACACCACTCAATGAAGGTAAGCATGCAGGTACAGCAGGTAGTGAAGAAGGCTAATAGCATGCTGGCCTTCATAACAAGAGGGATTGAGTATAGAAGCAAAGAGGTCCTTCTGCAGCTGTACAGGGCCCTGGTGAGACCACACCTGGAGTACCGTGTGCAGTTCTGGTCTCCAAATTTGAGGAGAGACATTCTGGCTATTGAGGGAATGCAGCGTAGGTTCACGAGGTCAATTCCTGGAATGGCGGGATTACCTTACACTGAAAGACTGGAGCGACTGGGCTTGTGTACCCTTGAGTTTAGAAGACTGAGAGGGGATCTGGTTGAGACATATAAGATGATCAAAGGATTGGACACTCTGGCGGCAGGCAACTTGTTTCCGCTGCGGGGTGAGTGCCGAAACAGAGGACACAGCTTAAAAATACGGGGTAGACCATTTAGGACAGAGATGAGGAGAAACTTCTTCACCCAGAGAGTGGTGGCTGTGTGGAATGCTCTGCCCCAGAGGGCAGTGGAGGCCCAGTCTCTGGATTCATTTAAGAAAGAGTTGGATAGAGCTCTCAAGGATAGTGGAATCAAGGGTTATGGAGATAAGGCAGGAACAGGATACTGATTAAGGATGATCAGCCATGATCATATTGAATGGTGGTGCAGGCTGGAAGGGCAGAATGGCCAACTCCTGCACCTATTGTCTATTGTCCGCCTTTCCTGACTGCCACCCGCAGACAGCGTGCAGCCCCAATCCCTTTCTTTCCGCCTTTCTTGCTGATTTTGGCAGCGCTCCGCTCTCCTCCCCTCCGTGTCTCGTGCCTGCAGGAGACTGATGCCAGGCACAGCAGCAGCAGCAAAAATAACCTGCCGCTCCATTGCCTGGCACAAGACAAGTGCAGAGGGGTGACTTGAGCAGCCACTGCTGGCGGAAAAAGCCTACAGCACCTGGTATTCCCAGGCGGTCTCCCATCCAAGTACTAACCAGGCCTGAGTCTGCTTAGTTTTCGAGATCAGACGAGATCGGGCGTTTTCAGACTAGTATGGCCGTAGGCGCTGGCCCCTGCCTTTTCTCCCTACTTCAAGGCGTGCTGGCCAGCCACATTTTCTTTCTTGCTCTTTCTCTTTATCCCCTTTGGCTTTTTTTTCTCTTTTCTCTTTGCTCTTCCTCCTCCGTGCGTGCTTCCCTCCCTCCGTCCCTCCAGCTGCCTTTCAGCCAGCCCTTGCCCACCAGGCTCCTGTAGTCTCCCACATCCCCACACAGGCCAACTGCAAGCCCTCCCCCTGCTTCATAGGGCCGCAGCCTGCATTCTCTCATCCTTCCACACTCCTCCACCCCTCCATTTCGGAATGCCAGGCACTGACCAGTGGGGTACCGCACGGATCAGTACTGGGACCGCAGCTTTTTACAATCTATCTTCAGGATATACAAGATGGTATTAGCAATAACATTCGCAAATTTCATCAGCTGGGTGGCAGGGTGAAATGTGATGAGGATGTTAGGAGATTACAGGGTGACCTGGACAAGTTAGGTGAGTGCTCAGATGCATGGCAGATGCACTTTCACGTGGATAAATGGATCCTTATCCACTTTGGTGGCAAGAACAGGAAGGCAGATTACCACCTAAGTGGAATCAATTTAGGTAAAGGGGCAGTAAAGAGAGATCTGGGGGTTCTTGTACACCACTCAATGAAGGTAAGCATGCAGGTACAGCAGGTAGTGAAGAAGGCTAATAGCATTCTGGCCTTCATAACAAGAGGGATTGAGTATAGAAGCAAAGAGGTCCTTCTGCAGCTGTACAGGGCCCTGGTGAGACCACACCTGGAGTACTGTGTGCAGTTCTGGTCTCCAAATTTGAGGAGAGACATTCTGGCTATTGAGGGAATGCAGCGTAGGTTCACGAGGTCAATTCCTGGAATGGCGGGATTACCTTACACTGAAAGACTGGAGCGACTGGGCTTGTGTACCCTTGAGTTTAGAAGACTGAGAGGGGATCTGGTTGAGACATATAAGATGATCAAAGGATTGGACACTCTGGCGGCAGGCAACATGTTTCCGCTGCGGGGTGAGTGCCGAAACAGAGGACACAGCTTAAAAATACGGGGTAGACCATTTAGGACAGAGATGAGGAGAAACTTCTTCACCCAGAGAGTGGTGGCTGTGTGGAATGCTCTGCCCCAGAGGGCAGTGGAGGCCCAGTCTCTGGATTCATTTAAGAAAGAGTTGGATAGAGCTCTCAAGGATAGTGGAATCAAGGGTTATGGAGATAAGGCAGGAACAGGATACTGATTAAGGATGATCAGCCATGATCATATTGAATGGTGGTGCAGGCTGGAAGGGCAGAATGGCCAACTCCTGCACCTATTGTCTATTGTCCGCCTTTCCTGACTGCCACCCGCAGACAGCGTGCAGCCCCAATCCCTTTCTTTCCGCCTTTCTTGCTGATTTTGGCAGCGCTCCGCTCTCCTCCCCTCCGTGTCTCGTGCCTGCAGGAGACTGATGCCAGGCACAGCAGCAGCAGCAAAAATAACCTGCCGCTCCATTGCCTGGCACAAGACAAGTGCAGAGGGGTGACTTGAGCAGCCACTGCTGGCGGAAAAAGCCTACTGCACCTGGTATTCCCAGGCGGTCTCCCATCCAAGTACTAACCAGGCCTGAGTCTGCTTAGCTTCCGAGATCAGACGAGATCGGGCGTTTTCAGACTAGTATGGCCGTAGGCGCTGGCCCCTGCCTTTTCTCCCTACTTCAAGGCGTGCTGGCCAGCCACATTTTCTTTGTTGCTCTTTCTCTTTATCCCCTTTGGCTTTTTTTTCTCTTTTCTCTTTGCTCTTCCTCCTCCGTGCGTGCTTCCCTCCCTCCGTCCCTCCAGCTGCCTTTCAGCCAGCCCTTGCCCACCAGGCTCCTGTAGTCTCCCACATCCCCACACAGGCCAACTGCAAGCCCTCCCCCTGCTTCATAGGGCCGCAGCCTGCATTCTCTCATCCTTCCACACTCCTCCACCCCTCCATTTCGGAATGCCGGGCACTGACCAGTGGGGTACCGCACGGATCAGTACTGGGACCGCAGCTTTTTACAATCTATCTTCAGGATATACAAGATGGTATTAGCAATAACATTCGCAAATTTCATCAGCTGGGTGGCAGGGTGAAATGTGATGAGGATGTTAGGAGATTACAGGGTGACCTGGACAAGTTAGGTGAGTGCTCAGATGCATGGCAGATGCACTTTCACGTGGATAAATGGATCCTTATCCACTTTGGTGGCAAGAACAGGAAGGCAGATTACCACCTAAGTGGAATCAATTTAGGTAAAGGGGCAGTACAGAGAGATCTGGGGGTTCTTGTACACCACTCAATGAAGGTAAGCATGCAGGTACAGCAGGTAGTGAAGAAGGCTAATAGCATGCTGGCCTTCATAACAAGAGGGATTGAGTATAGAAGCAAAGAGGTCCTTCTGCAGCTGTACAGGGCCCTGGTGAGACCACACCTGGAGTACTGTGTGCAGTTCTGGTCTCCAAATTTGAGGAGAGACATTCTGGCTATTGAGGGAATGCAGCGTAGGTTCACGAGGTCAATTCCTGGAATGGCGGGATTACCTTACACTGAAAGACTGGAGCGACTGGGCTTGTGTACCCTTGAGTTTAGAAGACTGAGAGGGGATCTGGTTGAGACATATAAGATGATCAAAGGATTGGACACTCTGGCGGCAGGCAACATGTTTCCGCTGCGGGGTGAGTGCCGAAACAGAGGACACAGCTTAAAAATACGGGGTAGACCATTTAGGACAGAGATGAGGAGAAACTTCTTCACCCAGAGAGTGGTGGCTGTGTGGAATGCTCTGCCCCAGAGGGCAGTGGAGGCCCAGTCTCTGGATTCATTTAAGAAAGAGTTGGATAGAGCTCTCAAGGATAGTGGAATCAAGGGTTATGGAGATAAGGCAGGAACAGGATACTGATTAAGGATGATCAGCCATGATCATATTGAATGGTGGTGCAGGCTGGAAGGGCAGAATGGCCAACTCCTGCACCTATTGTCTATTGTCCGCCTTTCCTGACTGCCACCCGCAGACAGCGTGCAGCCCCAATCCCTTTCTTTCCGCCTTTCTTGCTGATTTTGGCAGCGCTCCGCTCTCCTCCCCTCCGTGTCTCGTGCCTGCAGGAGACTGATGCCAGGCACAGCAGCAGCAGCAAAAATAACCTGCCGCTCCATTGCCTGGCACAAGACAAGTGCAGAGGGGTGACTTGAGCAGCCACTGCTGGCGGAAAAAGCCTACTGCACCTGGTATTCCCAGGCGGTCTCCCATCCAAGTACTAACCAGGCCTGAGTCTGCTTAGTTTCCGAGATCAGACGTTTTCAGACTAGTATGGCCGTAGGCGCTGGCCCCTGCCTTTTCTCCCTACTTCAAGGCGTGCTGGCCAGCCACATTTTCTTTGTTGCTCATTCTCTTTATCCCCTTTGGCTTTTTTTTCTCTTTTCTCTTTGCTCTTCCTCCTCCGTGCGTGCTTCCCTCCCTCCGTCCCTCCAGCTGCCTTTCAGCCAGCCCTTGCCCACCAGGCTCCTGTAGTCTCCCACATCCCCACACAGGCCAACTGCAAGCCCTCCCCCTGCTTCATAGGGCCGCAGCCTGCATTCTCTCATCCTTCCACACTCCTCCACCCCTCCATTTCGGAATGCCAGGCACTGACCAGTGGGGTACCGCACGGATCAGTACTGGGACCGCAGCTTTTTACAATCTATCTTCAGGATATACAAGATGGTATTAGCAATAACATTCGCAAATTTCATCAGCTGGGTGGCAGGGTGAAATGTGATGAGGATGTTAGGAGATTACAGGGTGACCTGGACAAGTTAGGTGAGTGCTCAGATGCATGGCAGATGCACTTCCACGTGGATAAATGGATCCTTATCCACTTTGGTGGCAAGAACAGGAAGGCAGATTACCACCTAAGTGGAATCAATTTAGGTAAAGGGGCAGTACAGAGAGATCTGGGGGTTCTTGTACACCACTCAATGAAGGTAAGCATGCAGGTACAGCAGGTAGTGAAGAAGGCTAATAGCATGCTGGCCTTCATAACAAGAGGGATTGAGTATAGAAGCAAAGAGGTCCTTCTGCAGCTGTACAGGGCCCTGGTGAGACCACACCTGGAGTACTGTGTGCAGTTCTGGTCTCCAAATTTGAGGAGAGACATTCTGGCTATTGAGGGAATGCAGCGTAGGTTCACGAGGTCAATTCCTGGAATGGCGGGATTACCTTACACTGAAAGACTGGAGCGACTGGGCTTGTGTACCCTTGAGTTTAGAAGACTGAGAGGGGATCTGGTTGAGACATATAAGATGATCAAAGGATTGGACACTCTGGCGGCAGGCAACATGTTTCCGCTGCGGGGTGAGTGCCGAAACAGAGGACACAGCTTAAAAATACGGGGTAGACCATTTAGGACAGAGATGAGGAGAAACTTCTTCACCCAGAGAGTGGTGGCTGTGTGGAATGCTCTGCCCCAGAGGGCAGTGGAGGCCCAGTCTCTGGATTCATTTAAGAAAGAGTTGGATAGAGCTCTCAAGGATAGTGGAATCAAGGGTTATGGAGATAAGGCAGGAACAGGATACTGATTAAGGATGATCAGCCATGATCATATTGAATGGTGGTGCAGGCTGGAAGGGCAGAATGGCCAACTCCTGCACCTATTGTCTATTGTCCGCCTTTCCTGACTGCCACCCGCAGACAGCGTGCAGCCCCAATCCCTTTCTTTCTGCCTTTCTTGCTGATTTTGGCAGCGCTCCGCTCTCCTCCCCTCCGTGTCTCGTGCCTGCAGGAGACTGATGCCAGGCACAGCAGCAGCAGCAAAAATAACCTGCCGCTCCATTGCCTGGCACAAGACAAGTGCAGAGGGGTGACCTGAGCAGCCACTGCTGGCGGAAAAAGCCTACTGCACCTGGTATTCCCAGGCGGTCTCCCATCCAAGTACTAACCAGGCCTGAGTCTGCTTAGCTTCCGAGATCAGATGAGATCGGGCGTTTTCAGACTAGTACGGCCGTAGGCGCTGGCCCCTGCCTTTTCTCCCTACTTCAAGGCGTGCTGGCCAGCCACATTTTCTTTCTTGCTCTTTCTCTTTATCCCCTTTGGCTTTTTTTTCTCTTTTCTCTTTGCTCTTCCTCCTCCGTGCGTGCTTCCCTCCCTCCGTCCCTCCAGCTGCCTTTCAGCCAGCCCTTGCCCACCAGGCTCCTGTAGTCTCCCACATCCCCACACAGGCCAACTGCAAGCCCTCCCCCTGCTTCATAGGGCCGCAGCCTGCATTCTCTCATCCTTCCACACTCCTCCACCCCTCCATTTCGGAATGCCAGGCACTGACCAGTGGGGTACCGCACGGATCAGTACTGGGACCGCAGCTTTTTACAATCTATCTTCAGGATATACAAGATGGTATTAGCAATAACATTCGCAAATTTCATCAGCTGGGTGGCAGGGTGAAATGTGATGAGGATCTTAGGAGATTACAGGGTGACCTGGACAAGTTAGGTGAGTGCTCAGATGCATGGCAGATGCACTTTCACGTGGATAAATGGATCCTTATCCACTTTGGTGGCAAGAACAGGAAGGCAGATTACCACCTAAGTGGAATCAATTTAGGTAAAGGGGCAGTACAGAGAGATCTGGGGGTTCTTGTACACCACTCAATGAAGGTAAGCATGCAGGTACAGCAGGTAGTGAAGAAGGCTAATAGCATGCTGGCCTTCATAACAAGAGGGATTGAGTATAGGAGCAAAGAGGTCCTTCTGCAGCTGTACAGGGCCCTGGTGAGACCACACCTGGAGTACTGTGTGCAGTTCTGGTCTCCAAATTTGAGGAGAGACATTCTGGCTATTGAGGGAATGCAGCGTAGGTTCACGAGGTCAATTCCTGGAATGGCGGGATTACCTTACACTGAAAGACTGGAGCGACTGGGCTTGTGTACCCTTGAGTTTAGAAGACTGAGAGGGGATCTGGTTGAGACATATAAGATGATCAAAGGATTGGACACTCTGGCGGCAGGCAACATGTTTCCGCTGCGGGGTGAGTGCCGAAACAGAGGACACAGCTTAAAAATACGGGGTAGACCATTTAGGACAGAGATGAGGAGAAACTTCTTCACCCAGAGAGTGGTGGCTGTGTGGAATGCTCTGCCCCAGAGGGCAGTGGAGGCCCAGTCTCTGGATTCATTTAAGAAAGAGTTGGATAGAGCTCTCAAGGATAGTGGAATCAAGGGTTATGGAGATAAGGCAGGAACAGGATACTGATTAAGGATGATCAGCCATGATCATATTGAATGGTGGTGCAGGCTGGAAGGGCAGAATGGCCAACTCCTGCACCTATTGTCTATTGTCCGCCTTTCCTGACTGCCACCCGCAGACAGCGTGCAGCCCCAATCCCTTTCTTTCCGCCTTTCTTGCTGATTTTGGCAGCGCTCCGCTCTCCTCCCCTCCGTGTCTCGTGCCTGCAGGAGACTGATGCCAGGCACAGCAGCAGCAGCAAAAATAACCTGCCGCTCCATTGCCTGGCACAAGACAAGTGCAGAGGGGTGACTTGAGCAGCCACTGCTGGCGGAAAAAGCCTACTGCACCTGGTATTCCCAGGCGGTCTCCCATCCAAGTACTAACCAGGCCTGAGTCTGCTTAGCTTCCGAGATCAGACGAGATCGGGCGTTTTCAGACTAGTATGGCCGTAGGCGCTGGCCCCTGCCTTTTCTCCCTACTTCAAGGCGTGCTGGCCAGCCACATTTTCTTTCTTGCTCTTTCTCTTTATCCCCTTTGGCTTTTTTTTCTCTTTTCTCTTTGCTCTTCCTCCTCCGTGCGTGCTTCCCTCCCTCCGTCCCTCCAGCTGCCTTTCAGCCAGCCCTTGCCCACCAGGCTCCTGTAGTCTCACACATCCCCACACAGGCCAACTGCAAGCCCTCCCCCTGCTTCATAGGGCCGCAGCCTGCATTCTCTCATCCTTCCACACTCCTCCACCCCTCCATTTCGGAATGCCGGGCACTGACCAGTGGGGTACCGCACGGATCAGTACTGGGACCGCAGCTTTTTACAATCTATCTTCAGGATATACAAGATGGTATTAGCAATAACATTCGCAAATTTCATCAGCTGGGTGGCAGGGTGAAATGTGATGAGGATGTTAGGAGATTACAGGGTGACCTGGACAAGTTAGGTGAGTGCTCAGATGCATGGCAGATGCACTTTCACGTGGATAAATGGATCCTTATCCACTTTGGTGGCAAGAACAGGAAGGCAGATTACCACCTAAGTGGAATCAATTTAGGTAAAGGGGCAGTACAGAGAGATCTGGGGGTTCTTGTACACCACTCAATGAAGGTAAGCATGCAGGTACAGCAGGTAGTGAAGAAGGCTAATAGCATGCTGGCCTTCATAACAAGAGGGATTGAGTATAGAAGCAAAGAGGTCCTTCTGCAGCTGTACAGGGCCCTGGTGAGACCACACCTGGAATACTGTGTGCAGTTCTGGTCTCCAAATTTGAGGAGAGACATTCTGGCTATTGAGGGAATGCAGCGTAGGTTCACGAGGTCAATTCCTGGAATGGCGGGATTACCTTACACTGAAAGACTGGAGCGACTGGGCTTGTGTACCCTTGAGTTTAGAAGACTGAGAGGGGATCTGGTTGAGACATATAAGATGATCAAAGGATTGGACACTCTGGCGGCAGGCAACATGTTTCCGCTGCGGGGTGAGTGCCGAAACAGAGGACACAGCTTAAAAATACGGGGTAGACCATTTAGGACAGAGATGAGGAGAAACTTCTTCACCCAGAGAGTGGTGGCTGTGTGGAATGCTCTGCCCCAGAGGGCAGTGGAGGCCCAGTCTCTGGATTCATTTAAGAAAGAGTTGGATAGAGCTCTCAAGGATAGTGGAATCAAGGGTTATGGAGATAAGGCAGGAACAGGATACTGATTAAGGATGATCAGCCATGATCATATTGAATGGTGGTGCAGGCTGGAAGGGCAGAATGGCCAACTCCTGCACCTATTGTCTATTGTCCGCCTTTCCTGACTGCCACCCGCAGACAGCGTGCAGCCCCAATCCCTTTCTTTCCGCCTTTCTTGCTGATTTTGGCAGCGCTCCGCTCTCCTCCCCTCCGTGTCTCGTGCCTGCAGGAGACTGATGCCAGGCACAGCAGCAGCAGCAAAAATAACCTGCCGCTCCATTGCCTGGCACAAGACAAGTGCAGAGGGGTGACTTGAGCAGCCACTGCTGGCGGAAAAAGCCTACTGCACCTGGTATTCCCAGGCGGTCTCCCATCCAAGTACTAACCAGGCCTGAGTCTGCTTAGCTTCCGAGATCAGACGAGATCGGGCGTTTTCAGACTAGTATGGCCGTAGGCGCTGGCCCCTGCCTTTTCTCCCTACTTCAAGGCGTGCTGGCCAGCCACATTTTCTTTCTTGCTCTTTCTCTTTATCCCCTTTGGCTTTTTTTTCTCTTTTCTCTTTGCTCTTCCTCCTCCGTGCGTGCTTCCCTCCCTCCGTCCCTCCAGCTGCCTTTCAGCCAGCCCTTGCCCACCAGGCTCCTGTAGTCTCCCACATCCCCACACAGGCCAACTGCAAGCCCTCCCCCTGCTTCATAGGGCCGCAGCCTGCATTCTCTCATCCTTCCACACTCCTCCACCCCTCCATTTCGGAATGCCGGGCACTGACCAGTGGGGTACCACACGGATCAGTACTGGGACTGCAGCTTTTTACAATCTATCTTCAGGATATACAAGATGGTATTAGCAATAACATTCGCAAATTTCATCAGCTGGGTGGCAGGGTGAAATGTGATGAGGATCTTAGGAGATTACAGGGTGACCTGGACAAGTTAGGTGAGTGCTCAGATGCATGGCAGATGCACTTTCACGTGGATAAATGGATCCTTATCCACTTTGGTGGCAAGAACAGGAAGGCAGATTACCACCTAAGTGGAATCAATTTAGGTAAAGGGGCAGTACAGAGAGATCTGGGGGTTCTTGTACACCACTCAATGAAGGTAAGCATGCAGGTACAGCAGGTAGTGAAGAAGGCTAATAGCATGCTGGCCTTCATAACAAGAGGGATTGAGTATAGAAGCAAAGAGGTCCTTCTGCAGCTGTACAGGGCCCTGGTGAGACCACACCTGGAGTACTGTGTGCAGTTCTGGTCTCCAAATTTGAGGAGAGACATTCTGGCTATTGAGGGAATGCAGCGTAGGTTCACGAGGTCAATTCCTGGAATGGCGGGATTACCTTACACTGAAAGACTGGAGCGACTGGGCTTGTGTACCCTTGAGTTTAGAAGACTGAGAGGGGATCTGGTTGAGACATATAAGATGATCAAAGGATTGGACACTCTGGCGGCAGGCAACTTGTTTCCGCTGCGGGGTGAGTGCCGAAACAGAGGACACAGCTTAAAAATACGGGGTAGACCATTTAGGACAGAGATGAGGAGAAACTTCTTCACCCAGAGAGTGGTGGCTGTGTGGAATGCTCTGCCCCAGAGGGCAGTGGAGGCCCAGTCTCTGGATTCATTTAAGAAAGAGTTGGATAGAGCTCTCAAGGATAGTGGAATCAAGGGTTATGGAGATAAGGCAGGAACAGGATACTGATTAAGGATGATCAGCCATGATCATATTGAATGGTGGTGCAGGCTGGAAGGGCAGAATGGCCAACTCCTGCACCTATTGTCTATTGTCCGCCTTTCCTGACTGCCACCCGCAGACAGCGTGCAGCCCCAATCCCTTTCTTTCCGCCTTTCTTGCTGATTTTGGCAGCGCTCCGCTCTCCTCCCCTCCGTGTCTCGTGCCTGCAGGAGACTGATGCCAGGCACAGCAGCAGCAGCAAAAATAACCTGCCGCTCCATTGCCTGGCACAAGACAAGTGCAGAGGGGTGACTTGAGCAGCCACTGCTGGCGGAAAAAGCCTACAGCACCTGGTATTCCCAGGCGGTCTCCCATCCAAGTACTAACCAGGCCTGAGTCTGCTTAGTTTTCGAGATCAGACGAGATCGGGCGTTTTCAGACTAGTATGGCCGTAGGCGCTGGCCCCTGCCTTTTCTCCCTACTTCAAGGCGTGCTGGCCAGCCACATTTTCTTTCTTGCTCTTTCTCTTTATCCCCTTTGGCTTTTTTTTCTCTTTTCTCTTTGCTCTTCCTCCTCCGTGCGTGCTTCCCTCCCTCCGTCCCTCCAGCTGCCTTTCAGCCAGCCCTTGCCCACCAGGCTCCTGTAGTCTCCCACATCCCCACACAGGCCAACTGCAAGCCCTCCCCCTGCTTCATAGGGCCGCAGCCTGCATTCTCTCATCCTTCCACACTCCTCCACCCCTCCATTTCGGAATGCCAGGCACTGACCAGTGGGGTACCGCACGGATCAGTACTGGGACCGCAGCTTTTTACAATCTATCTTCAGGATATACAAGATGGTATTAGCAATAACATTCGCAAATTTCATCAGCTGGGTGGCAGGGTGAAATGTGATGAGGATGTTAGGAGATTACAGGGTGACCTGGACAAGTTAGGTGAGTGCTCAGATGCATGGCAGATGCACTTTCACGTGGATAAATGGATCCTTATCCACTTTGGTGGCAAGAACAGGAAGGCAGATTACCACCTAAGTGGAATCAATTTAGGTAAAGGGGCAGTAAAGAGAGATCTGGGGGTTCTTGTACACCACTCAATGAAGGTAAGCATGCAGGTACAGCAGGTAGTGAAGAAGGCTAATAGCATGCTGGCCTTCATAACAAGAGGGATTGAGTATAGAAGCAAAGAGGTCCTTCTGCAGCTGTACAGGGCCCTGGTGAGACCACACCTGGAGTACTGTGTGCAGTTCTGGTCTCCAAATTTGAGGAGAGACATTCTGGCTATTGAGGGAATGCAGCGTAGGTTCACGAGGTCAATTCCTGGAATGGCGGGATTACCTTACACTGAAAGACTGGAGCGACTGGGCTTGTGTACCCTTGAGTTTAGAAGACTGAGAGGGGATCTGGTTGAGACATATAAGATGATCAAAGGATTGGACACTCTGGCGGCAGGCAACATGTTTCCGCTGCGGGGTGAGTGCCGAAACAGAGGACTCAGCTTAAAAATACGGGGTAGACCATTTAGGACAGAGATGAGGAGAAACTTCTTCACCCAGAGAGTGGTGGCTGTGTGGAATGCTCTGCCCCAGAGGGCAGTGGAGGCCCAGTCTCTGGATTCATTTAAGAAAGAGTTGGATAGAGCTCTCAAGGATAGTGGAATCAAGGGTTATGGAGATAAGGCAGGAACAGGATACTGATTAAGGATGATCAGCCATGATCATATTGAATGGTGGTGCAGGCTGGAAGGGCAGAATGGCCAACTCCTGCACCTATTGTCTATTGTCCGCCTTTCCTGACTGCCACCCGCAGACAGCGTGCAGCCCCAATCCCTTTCTTTCCGCCTTTCTTGCTGATTTTGGCAGCGCTCCGCTCTCCTCCCCTCCGTGTCTCGTGCCTGCAGGAGACTGATGCCAGGCACAGCAGCAGCAGCAAAAATAACCTGCCGCTCCATTGCCTGGCACAAGACAAGTGCAGAGGGGTGACTTGAGCAGCCACTGCTGGCGGAAAAAGCCTACTGCACCTGGTATTCCCAGGCGGTCTCCCATCCAAGTACTAACCAGGCCTGAGTCTGCTTAGCTTCCGAGATCAGACGAGATCGGGCGTTTTCAGACTAGTATGGCCGTAGGCGCTGGCCCCTGCCTTTTCTCCCTACTTCAAGGCGTGCTGGCCAGCCACATTTTCTTTCTTGCTCTTTCTCTTTATCCCCTTTGGCTTTTTTTTCTCTTTTCTCTTTGCTCTTCCTCCTCCGTGCGTGCTTCCCTCCCTCCGTCCCTCCAGCTGCCTTTCAGCCAGCCCTTGCCCACCAGGCTCCTGTAGTCTCCCACATCCCCACACAGGCCAACTGCAAGCCCTCCCCCTGCTTCATAGGGCCGCAGCCTGCATTCTCTCATCCTTCCACACTCCTCCACCCCTCCATTTCGGAATGCCGGGCACTGACCAGTGGGGTACCGCACGGATCAGTACTGGGACCGCAGCATTTTACAATCTATCTTCAGGATATACAAGATGGTATTAGCAATAACATTCGCAAATTTCATCAGCTGGGTGGCAGGGTGAAATGTGATGAGGATCTTAGGAGATTACAGGGTGACCTGGACAAGTTAGGTGAGTGCTCAGATGCATGGCAGATGCACTTTCACGTGGATAAATGGATCCTTATCCACTTTGGTGGCAAGAACAGGAAGGCAGATTACCACCTAAGTGGAATCAATTAAGGTAAAGGGGCAGTACAGAGAGATCTGGGGGTTCTTGTACACCACTCAATGAAGGTAAGCATGCAGGTACAGCAGGTAGTGAAGAAGGCTAATAGCATGCTGGCCTTCATAACAAGAGGGATTGAGTATAGAAGCAAAGAGGTCCTTCTGCAGCTGTACAGGGCCCTGGTGAGACCACACCTGGAGTACTGTGTGCAGTTCTGGTCTCCAAATTTGAGGAGAGACATTCTGGCTATTGAGGGAATGCAGCGTAGGTTCACGAGGTCAATTCCTGGAATGGCGGGATTACCTTACACTGAAAGACTGGAGCGACTGGGCTTGTGTACCCTTGAGTTTAGAAGACTGAGAGGGGATCTGGTTGAGACATATAAGATGATCAAAGGATTGGACACTCTGGCGGCAGGCAACATGTTTCCGCTGCGGGGTGAGTGCCGAAACAGAGGACACAGCTTAAAAATACGGGGTAGACCATTTAGGACAGAGATGAGGAGAAACTTCTTCACCCAGAGAGTGGTGGCTGTGTGGAATGCTCTGCCCCAGAGGGCAGTGGAGGCCCAGTCTCTGGATTCATTTAAGAAAGAGTTGGATAGAGCTCTCAAGGATAGTGGAATCAAGGGTTATGGAGATAAGGCAGGAACAGGATACTGATTAAGGATGATCAGCCATGATCATATTGAATGGTGGTGCAGGCTGGAAGGGCAGAATGGCCAACTCCTGCACCTATTGTCTATTGTCCGCCTTTCCTGACTGCCACCCGCAGACAGCGTGCAGCCCCAATCCCTTTCTTTCCGCCTTTCTTGCTGATTTTGGCAGCGCTCCGCTCTCCTCCCCTCCGTGTCTCGTGCCTGCAGGAGACTGATGCCAGGCACAGCAGCAGCAGCAAAAATAACCTGCCGCTCCATTGCCTGGCACAAGACAAGTGCAGAGGGGTGACTTGAGCAGCCACTGCTGGCGGAAAAAGCCTACTGCACCTGGTATTCCCAGGCGGTCTCCCATCCAAGTACTAACCAGGCCTGAGTCTGCTTAGCTTCCGAGATCAGACGAGATCGGGCGTTTTCAGACTAGTATGGCCGTAGGCGCTGGCCCCTGCCTTTTCTCCCTACTTCAAGGCGTGCTGGCCAGCCACATTTTCTTTCTTGCTCTTTCTCTTTATCCCCTTTGGCTTTTTTTTCTCTTTTCTCTTTGCTCTTCCTCCTCCGTGCGTGCTTCCCTCCCTCCGTCCCTCCAGCTGCCTTTCAGCCAGCCCTTGCCCACCAGGCTCCTGTAGTCTCCCACATCCCCACACAGGCCAACTGCAAGCCCTCCCCCTGCTTCATAGGGCCGCAGCCTGCATTCTCTCATCCTTCCACACTCCTCCACCCCTCCATTTCGGAATGCCGGGCACTGACCAGTGGGGTACCACACGGATCAGTACTGGGACCGCAGCTTTTTACAATCTATCTTCAGGATATACAAGATGGTATTAGCAATAACATTCGCAAATTTCATCAGCTGGGTGGCAGGGTGAAATGTGATGAGGATCTTAGGAGATTACAGGGTGACCTGGACAAGTTAGGTGAGTGCTCAGATGCATGGCAGATGCACTTTCACGTGGATAAATGGATCCTTATCCACTTTGGTGGCAAGAACAGGAAGGCAGATTACCACCTAAGTGGAATCAATTTAGGTAAAGGGGCAGTACAGAGAGATCTGGGGGTTCTTGTACACCACTCAATGAAGGTAAGCATGCAGGTACAGCAGGTAGTGAAGAAGGCTAATAGCATGCTGGCCTTCATAACAAGAGGGATTGAGTATAGAAGCAAAGAGGTCCTTCTGCAGCTGTACAGGGCCCTGGTGAGACCACACCTGGAGTACTGTGTGCAGTTCTGGTCTCCAAATTTGAGGAGAGACATTCTGGCTATTGAGGGAATGCAGCGTAGGTTCACGAGGTCAATTCCTGGAATGGCGGGATTACCTTACACTGAAAGACTGGAGCGACTGGGCTTGTGTACCCTTGAGTTTAGAAGACTGAGAGGGGATCTGGTTGAGACATATAAGATGATCAAAGGATTGGACACTCTGGCGGCAGGCAACTTGTTTCCGCTGCGGGGTGAGTGCCGAAACAGAGGACACAGCTTAAAAATACGGGGTAGACCATTTAGGACAGAGATGAGGAGAAACTTCTTCACCCAGAGAGTGGTGGCTGTGTGGAATGCTCTGCCCCAGAGGGCAGTGGAGGCCCAGTCTCTGGATTCATTTAAGAAAGAGTTGGATAGAGCTCTCAAGGATAGTGGAATCAAGGGTTATGGAGATAAGGCAGGAACAGGATACTGATTAAGGATGATCAGCCATGATCATATTGAATGGTGGTGCAGGCTGGAAGGGCAGAATGGCCAACTCCTGCACCTATTGTCTATTGTCCGCCTTTCCTGACTGCCACCCGCAGACAGCGTGCAGCCCCAATCCCTTTCTTTCCGCCTTTCTTGCTGATTTTGGCAGCGCTCCGCTCTCCTCCCCTCCGTGTCTCGTGCCTGCAGGAGACTGATGCCAGGCACAGCAGCAGCAGCAAAAATAACCTGCCGCTCCATTGCCTGGCACAAGACAAGTGCAGAGGGGTGACTTGAGCAGCCACTGCTGGCGGAAAAAGCCTACAGCACCTGGTATTCCCAGGCGGTCTCCCATCCAAGTACTAACCAGGCCTGAGTCTGCTTAGTTTTCGAGATCAGACGAGATCGGGCGTTTTCAGACTAGTATGGCCGTAGGCGCTGGCCCCTGCCTTTTCTCCCTACTTCAAGGCGTGCTGGCCAGCCACATTTTCTTTCTTGCTCTTTCTCTTTATCCCCTTTGGCTTTTTTTTCTCTTTTCTCTTTGCTCTTCCTCCTCCGTGCGTGCTTCCCTCCCTCCGTCCCTCCAGCTGCCTTTCAGCCAGCCCTTGCCCACCAGGCTCCTGTAGTCTCCCACATCCCCACACAGGCCAACTGCAAGCCCTCCCCCTGCTTCATAGGGCCGCAGCCTGCATTCTCTCATCCTTCCACACTCCTCCACCCCTCCATTTCGGAATGCCAGGCACTGACCAGTGGGGTACCGCACGGATCAGTACTGGGACCGCAGCTTTTTACAATCTATCTTCAGGATATACAAGATGGTATTAGCAATAACATTCGCAAATTTCATCAGCTGGGTGGCAGGGTGAAATGTGATGAGGATGTTAGGAGATTACAGGGTGACCTGGACAAGTTAGGTGAGTGCTCAGATGCATGGCAGATGCACTTTCACGTGGATAAATGGATCCTTATCCACTTTGGTGGCAAGAACAGGAAGGCAGATTACCACCTAAGTGGAATCAATTTAGGTAAAGGGGCAGTAAAGAGAGATCTGGGGGTTCTTGTACACCACTCAATGAAGGTAAGCATGCAGGTACAGCAGGTAGTGAAGAAGGCTAATAGCATGCTGGCCTTCATAACAAGAGGGATTGAGTATAGAAGCAAAGAGGTCCTTCTGCAGCTGTACAGGGCCCTGGTGAGACCACACCTGGAGTACTGTGTGCAGTTCTGGTCTCCAAATTTGAGGAGAGACATTCTGGCTATTGAGGGAATGCAGCGTAGGTTCACGAGGTCAATTCCTGGAATGGCGGGATTACCTTACACTGAAAGACTGGAGCGACTGGGCTTGTGTACCCTTGAGTTTAGAAGACTGAGAGGGGATCTGGTTGAGACATATAAGATGATCAAAGGATTGGACACTCTGGCGGCAGGCAACATGTTTCCGCTGCGGGGTGAGTGCCGAAACAGAGGACTCAGCTTAAAAATACGGGGTAGACCATTTAGGACAGAGATGAGGAGAAACTTCTTCACCCAGAGAGTGGTGGCTGTGTGGAATGCTCTGCCCCAGAGGGCAGTGGAGGCCCAGTCTCTGGATTCATTTAAGAAAGAGTTGGATAGAGCTCTCAAGGATAGTGGAATCAAGGGTTATGGAGATAAGGCAGGAACAGGATACTGATTAAGGATGATCAGCCATGATCATATTGAATGGTGGTGCAGGCTGGAAGGGCAGAATGGCCAACTCCTGCACCTATTGTCTATTGTCCGCCTTTCCTGACTGCCACCCGCAGACAGCGTGCAGCCCCAATCCCTTTCTTTCCGCCTTTCTTGCTGATTTTGGCAGCGCTCCGCTCTCCTCCCCTCCGTGTCTCGTGCCTGCAGGAGACTGATGCCAGGCACAGCAGCAGCAGCAAAAATAACCTGCCGCTCCATTGCCTGGCACAAGACAAGTGCAGAGGGGTGACTTGAGCAGCCACTGCTGGCGGAAAAAGCCTACTGCACCTGGTATTCCCAGGCGGTCTCCCATCCAAGTACTAACCAGGCCTGAGTCTGCTTAGCTTCCGAGATCAGACGAGATCGGGCATTTTCAGACTAGTATGGCCGTAGGCGCTGGCCCCTGCCTTTTCTCCCTACTTCAAGGCGTGCTGGCCAGCCACATTTTCTTTCTTGCTCTTTCTCTTTATCCCCTTTGGCTTTTTTTTCTCTTTTCTCTTTGCTCTTCCTCCTCCGTGCGTGCTTCCCTCCCTCCGTCCCTCCAGCTGCCTTTCAGCCAGCCCTTGCCCACCAGGCTCCTGTAGTCTCCCACATCCCCACACAGGCCAACTGCAAGCCCTCCCCCTGCTTCATAGGGCCGCAGCCTGCATTCTCTCATCCTTCCACACTCCTCCACCCCTCCATTTCGGAATGCCGGGCACTGACCAGTGGGGTACCGCACGGATCAGTACTGGGACCGCAGCTTTTTACAATCTATCTTCAGGATATACAAGATGGTATTAGCAATAACATTCGCAAATTTCATCAGCTGGGTGGCAGGGTGAAATGTGATGAGGATCTTAGGAGATTACAGGGTGACCTGGACAAGTTAGGTGAGTGCTCAGATGCATGGCAGATGCACTTTCACGTGGATAAATGGATCCTTATCCACTTTGGTGGCAAGAACAGGAAGGCAGATTACCACCTAAGTGGAATCAATTTAGGTAAAGGGGCAGTACAGAGAGATCTGGGGGTTCTTGTACACCACTCAATGAAGGTAAGCATGCAGGTACAGCAGGTAGTGAAGAAGGCTAATAGCATGCTGGCCTTCATAACAAGAGGGATTGAGTATAGAAGCAAAGAGGTCCTTCTGCAGCTGTACAGGGCCCTGGTGAGACCACACCTGGAGTACCGTGTGCAGTTCTGGTCTCCAAATTTGAGGAGAGACATTCTGGCTATTGAGGGAATGCAGCGTAGGTTCACGAGGTCAATTCCTGGAATGGCGGGATTACCTTACACTGAAAGACTGGAGCGACTGGGCTTGTGTACCCTTGAGTTTAGAAGACTGAGAGGGGATCTGGTTGAGACATATAAGATGATCAAAGGATTGGACACTCTGGCGGCAGGCAACTTGTTTCCGCTGCGGGGTGAGTGCCGAAACAGAGGACACAGCTTAAAAATACGGGGTAGACCATTTAGGACAGAGATGAGGAGAAACTTCTTCACCCAGAGAGTGGTGGCTGTGTGGAATGCTCTGCCCCAGAGGGCAGTGGAGGCCCAGTCTCTGGATTCATTTAAGAAAGAGTTGGATAGAGCTCTCAAGGATAGTGGAATCAAGGGTTATGGAGATAAGGCAGGAACAGGATACTGATTAAGGATGATCAGCCATGATCATATTGAATGGTGGTGCAGGCTGGAAGGGCAGAATGGCCAACTCCTGCACCTATTGTCTATTGTCCGCCTTTCCTGACTGCCACCCGCAGACAGCGTGCAGCCCCAATCCCTTTCTTTCCGCCTTTCTTGCTGATTTTGGCAGCGCTCCGCTCTCCTCCCCTCCGTGTCTCGTGCCTGCAGGAGACTGATGCCAGGCACAGCAGCAGCAGCAAAAATAACCTGCCGCTCCATTGCCTGGCACAAGACAAGTGCAGAGGGGTGACTTGAGCAGCCACTGCTGGCGGAAAAAGCCTACTGCACCTGGTATTCCCAGGCGGTCTCCCATCCAAGTACTAACCAGGCCTGAGTCTGCTTAGCTTCCGAGATCAGACGAGATCGGGCGTTTTCAGACTAGTATGGCCGTAGGCGCTGGCCCCTGCCTTTTCTCCCTACTTCAAGGCGTGCTGGCCAGCCACATTTTCTTTCTTGCTCTTTCTCTTTATCCCCTTTGGCTTTTTTTTCTCTTTTCTCTTTGCTCTTCCTCCTCCGTGCGTGCTTCCCTCCCTCCGTCCCTCCAGCTGCCTTTCAGCCAGCCCTTGCCCACCAGGCTCCTGTAGTCTCCCACATCCCCACACAGGCCAACTGCAAGCCCTCCCCCTGCTTCATAGGGCCGCAGCCTGCATTCTCTCATCCTTCCACACTCCTCCACCCCTCCATTTCGGAATGCCGGGCACTGACCAGTGGGGTACCGCACGGATCAGTACTGGGACCGCAGCTTTTTACAATCTATCTTCAGGATATACAAGATGGTATTAGCAATAACATTCGCAAATTTCATCAGCTGGGTGGCAGGGTGAAATGTGATGAGGATGTTAGGAGATTACAGGGTGACCTGGACAAGTTAGGTGAGTGCTCAGATGCATGGCAGATGCACTTTCACGTGGATAAATGGATCCTTATCCACTTTGGTGGCAAGAACAGGAAGGCAGATTACCACCTAAGTGGAATCAATTTAGGTAAAGGGGCAGTAAAGAGAGATCTGGGGGTTCTTGTACACCACTCAATGAAGGTAAGCATGCAGGTACAGCAGGTAGTGAAGAAGGCTAATAGCATTCTGGCCTTCATAACAAGAGGGATTGAGTATAGAAGCAAAGAGGTCCTTCTGCAGCTGTACAGGGCCCTGGTGAGACCACACCTGGAGTACTGTGTGCAGTTCTGGTCTCCAAATTTGAGGAGAGACATTCTGGCTATTGAGGGAATGCAGCGTAGGTTCACGAGGTCAATTCCTGGAATGGCGGGATTACCTTACACTGAAAGACTGGAGCGACTGGGCTTGTGTACCCTTGAGTTTAGAAGACTGAGAGGGGATCTGGTTGAGACATATAAGATGATCAAAGGATTGGACACTCTGGCGGCAGGCAACATGTTTCCGCTGCGGGGTGAGTGCCGAAACAGAGGACACAGCTTAAAAATACGGGGTAGACCATTTAGGACAGAGATGAGGAGAAACTTCTTCACCCAGAGAGTGGTGGCTGTGTGGAATGCTCTGCCCCAGAGGGCAGTGGAGGCCCAGTCTCTGGATTCATTTAAGAAAGAGTTGGATAGAGCTCTCAAGGATAGTGGAATCAAGGGTTATGGAGATAAGGCAGGAACAGGATACTGATTAAGGATGATCAGCCATGATCATATTGAATGGTGGTGCAGGCTGGAAGGGCAGAATGGCCAACTCCTGCACCTATTGTCTATTGTCCGCCTTTCCTGACTGCCACCCGCAGACAGCGTGCAGCCCCAATCCCTTTCTTTCCGCCTTTCTTGCTGATTTTGGCAGCGCTCCGCTCTCCTCCCCTCCGTGTCTCGTGCCTGCAGGAGACTGATGCCAGGCACAGCAGCAGCAGCAAAAATAACCTGCCGCTCCATTGCCTGGCACAAGACAAGTGCAGAGGGGTGACTTGAGCAGCCACTGCTGGCGGAAAAAGCCTACTGCACCTGGTATTCCCAGGCGGTCTCCCATCCAAGTACTAACCAGGCCTGAGTCTGCTTAGCTTCCGAGATCAGACGAGATCGGGCGTTTTCAGACTAGTATGGCCGTAGGCGCTGGCCCCTGCCTTTTCTCCCTACTTCAAGGCGTGCTGGCCAGCCACATTTTCTTTCTTGCTCTTTCTCTTTATCCCCTTTGGCTTTTTTTTCTCTTTTCTCTTTGCTCTTCCTCCTCCGTGCGTGCTTCCCTCCCTCCGTCCCTCCAGCTGCCTTTCAGCCAGCCCTTGCCCACCAGGCTCCTGTAGTCTCCCACATCCCCACACAGGCCAACTGCAAGCCCTCCCCCTGCTTCATAGGGCCGCAGCCTGCATTCTCTCATCCTTCCACACTCCTCCACCCCTCCATTTCGGAATGCCGGGCACTGACCAGTGGGGTACCACACGGATCAGTACTGGGACCGCAGCTTTTTACAATCTATCTTCAGGATATACAAGATGGTATTAGCAATAACATTCGCAAATTTCATCAGCTGGGTGGCAGGGTGAAATGTGATGAGGATCTTAGGAGATTACAGGGTGACCTGGACAAGTTAGGTGAGTGCTCAGATGCATGGCAGATGCACTTTCACGTGGATAAATGGATCCTTATCCACTTTGGTGGCAAGAACAGGAAGGCAGATTACCACCTAAGTGGAATCAATTTAGGTAAAGGGGCAGTACAGAGAGATCTGGGGGTTCTTGTACACCACTCAATGAAGGTAAGCATGCAGGTACAGCAGGTAGTGAAGAAGGCTAATAGCATGCTGGCCTTCATAACAAGAGGGATTGAGTATAGAAGCAAAGAGGTCCTTCTGCAGCTGTACAGGGCCCTGGTGAGACCACACCTGGAGTACTGTGTGCAGTTCTGGTCTCCAAATTTGAGGAGAGACATTCTGGCTATTGAGGGAATGCAGCGTAGGTTCACGAGGTCAATTCCTGGAATGGCGGGATTACCTTACACTGAAAGACTGGAGCGACTGGGCTTGTGTACCCTTGAGTTTAGAAGACTGAGAGGGGATCTGGTTGAGACATATAAGATGATCAAAGGATTGGACACTCTGGCGGCAGGCAACTTGTTTCCGCTGCGGGGTGAGTGCCGAAACAGAGGACACAGCTTAAAAATACGGGGTAGACCATTTAGGACAGAGATGAGGAGAAACTTCTTCACCCAGAGAGTGGTGGCTGTGTGGAATGCTCTGCCCCAGAGGGCAGTGGAGGCCCAGTCTCTGGATTCATTTAAGAAAGAGTTGGATAGAGCTCTCAAGGATAGTGGAATCAAGGGTTATGGAGATAAGGCAGGAACAGGATACTGATTAAGGATGATCAGCCATGATCATATTGAATGGTGGTGCAGGCTGGAAGGGCAGAATGGCCAACTCCTGCACCTATTGTCTATTGTCCGCCTTTCCTGACTGCCACCCGCAGACAGCGTGCAGCCCCAATCCCTTTCTTTCCGCCTTTCTTGCTGATTTTGGCAGCGCTCCGCTCTCCTCCCCTCCGTGTCTCGTGCCTGCAGGAGACTGATGCCAGGCACAGCAGCAGCAGCAAAAATAACCTGCCGCTCCATTGCCTGGCACAAGACAAGTGCAGAGGGGTGACTTGAGCAGCCACTGCTGGCGGAAAAAGCCTACAGCACCTGGTATTCCCAGGCGGTCTCCCATCCAAGTACTAACCAGGCCTGAGTCTGCTTAGTTTTCGAGATCAGACGAGATCGGGCGTTTTCAGACTAGTATGGCCGTAGGCGCTGGCCCCTGCCTTTTCTCCCTACTTCAAGGCGTGCTGGCCAGCCACATTTTCTTTCTTGCTCTTTCTCTTTATCCCCTTTGGCTTTTTTTTCTCTTTTCTCTTTGCTCTTCCTCCTCCGTGCGTGCTTCCCTCCCTCCGTCCCTCCAGCTGCCTTTCAGCCAGCCCTTGCCCACCAGGCTCCTGTAGTCTCCCACATCCCCACACAGGCCAACTGCAAGCCCTCCCCCTGCTTCATAGGGCCGCAGCCTGCATTCTCTCATCCTTCCACACTCCTCCACCCCTCCATTTCGGAATGCCAGGCACTGACCAGTGGGGTACCGCACGGATCAGTACTGGGACCGCAGCTTTTTACAATCTATCTTCAGGATATACAAGATGGTATTAGCAATAACATTCGCAAATTTCATCAGCTGGGTGGCAGGGTGAAATGTGATGAGGATCTTAGGAGATTACAGGGTGACCTGGACAAGTTAGGTGAGTGCTCAGATGCATGGCAGATGCACTTTCACGTGGATAAATGGATCCTTATCCACTTTGGTGGCAAGAACAGGAAGGCAGATTACCACCTAAGTGGAATCAATTTAGGTAAAGGGGCAGTAAAGAGAGATCTGGGGGTTCTTGTACACCACTCAATGAAGGTAAGCATGCAGGTACAGCAGGTAGTGAAGAAGGCTAATAGCATGCTGGCCTTCATAACAAGAGGGATTGAGTATAGAAGCAAAGAGGTCCTTCTGCAGCTGTACAGGGCCCTGGTGAGACCACACCTGGAGTACTGTGTGCAGTTCTGGTCTCCAAATTTGAGGAGAGACATTCTGGCTATTGAGGGAATGCAGCGTAGGTTCACGAGGTCAATTCCTGGAATGGCGGGATTACCTTACACTGAAAGACTGGAGCGACTGGGCTTGTGTACCCTTGAGTTTAGAAGACTGAGAGGGGATCTGGTTGAGACATATAAGATGATCAAAGGATTGGACACTCTGGCGGCAGGCAACATGTTTCCGCTGCGGGGTGAGTGCCGAAACAGAGGACTCAGCTTAAAAATACGGGGTAGACCATTTAGGACAGAGATGAGGAGAAACTTCTTCACCCAGAGAGTGGTGGCTGTGTGGAATGCTCTGCCCCAGAGGGCAGTGGAGGCCCAGTCTCTGGATTCATTTAAGAAAGAGTTGGATAGAGCTCTCAAGGATAGTGGAATCAAGGGTTATGGAGATAAGGCAGGAACAGGATACTGATTAAGGATGATCAGCCATGATCATATTGAATGGTGGTGCAGGCTGGAAGGGCAGAATGGCCAACTCCTGCACCTATTGTCTATTGTCCGCCTTTCCTGACTGCCACCCGCAGACAGCGTGCAGCCCCAATCCCTTTCTTTCCGCCTTTCTTGCTGATTTTGGCAGCGCTCCGCTCTCCTCCCCTCCGTGTCTCGTGCCTGCAGGAGACTGATGCCAGGCACAGCAGCAGCAGCAAAAATAACCTGCCGCTCCATTGCCTGGCACAAGACAAGTGCAGAGGGGTGACTTGAGCAGCCACTGCTGGCGGAAAAAGCCTACTGCACCTGGTATTCCCAGGCGGTCTCCCATCCAAGTACTAACCAGGCCTGAGTCTGCTTAGCTTCCGAGATCAGACGAGATCGGGCATTTTCAGACTAGTATGGCCGTAGGCGCTGGCCCCTGCCTTTTCTCCCTACTTCAAGGCGTGCTGGCCAGCCACATTTTCTTTCTTGCTCTTTCTCTTTATCCCCTTTGGCTTTTTTTTCTCTTTTCTCTTTGCTCTTCCTCCTCCGTGCGTGCTTCCCTCCCTCCGTCCCTCCAGCTGCCTTTCAGCCAGCCCTTGCCCACCAGGCTCCTGTAGTCTCCCACATCCCCACACAGGCCAACTGCAAGCCCTCCCCCTGCTTCATAGGGCCGCAGCCTGCATTCTCTCATCCTTCCACACTCCTCCACCCCTCCATTTCGGAATGCCGGGCACTGACCAGTGGGGTACCGCACGGATCAGTACTGGGACCGCAGCTTTTTACAATCTATCTTCAGGATATACAAGATGGTATTAGCAATAACATTCGCAAATTTCATCAGCTGGGTGGCAGGGTGAAATGTGATGAGGATCTTAGGAGATTACAGGGTGACCTGGACAAGTTAGGTGAGTGCTCAGATGCATGGCAGATGCACTTTCACGTGGATAAATGGATCCTTATCCACTTTGGTGGCAAGAACAGGAAGGCAGATTACCACCTAAGTGGAATCAATTTAGGTAAAGGGGCAGTACAGAGAGATCTGGGGGTTCTTGTACACCACTCAATGAAGGTAAGCATGCAGGTACAGCAGGTAGTGAAGAAGGCTAATAGCATGCTGGCCTTCATAACAAGAGGGATTGAGTATAGAAGCAAAGAGGTCCTTCTGCAGCTGTACAGGGCCCTGGTGAGACCACACCTGGAGTACCGTGTGCAGTTCTGGTCTCCAAATTTGAGGAGAGACATTCTGGCTATTGAGGGAATGCAGCGTAGGTTCACGAGGTCAATTCCTGGAATGGCGGGATTACCTTACACTGAAAGACTGGAGCGACTGGGCTTGTGTACCCTTGAGTTTAGAAGACTGAGAGGGGATCTGGTTGAGACATATAAGATGATCAAAGGATTGGACACTCTGGCGGCAGGCAACTTGTTTCCGCTGCGGGGTGAGTGCCGAAACAGAGGACACAGCTTAAAAATACGGGGTAGACCATTTAGGACAGAGATGAGGAGAAACTTCTTCACCCAGAGAGTGGTGGCTGTGTGGAATGCTCTGCCCCAGAGGGCAGTGGAGGCCCAGTCTCTGGATTCATTTAAGAAAGAGTTGGATAGAGCTCTCAAGGATAGTGGAATCAAGGGTTATGGAGATAAGGCAGGAACAGGATACTGATTAAGGATGATCAGCCATGATCATATTGAATGGTGGTGCAGGCTGGAAGGGCAGAATGGCCAACTCCTGCACCTATTGTCTATTGTCCGCCTTTCCTGACTGCCACCCGCAGACAGCGTGCAGCCCCAATCCCTTTCTTTCCGCCTTTCTTGCTGATTTTGGCAGCGCTCCGCTCTCCTCCCCTCCGTGTCTCGTGCCTGCAGGAGACTGATGCCAGGCACAGCAGCAGCAGCAAAAATAACCTGCCGCTCCATTGCCTGGCACAAGACAAGTGCAGAGGGGTGACTTGAGCAGCCACTGCTGGCGGAAAAAGCCTACAGCACCTGGTATTCCCAGGCGGTCTCCCATCCAAGTACTAACCAGGCCTGAGTCTGCTTAGTTTTCGAGATCAGACGAGATCGGGCGTTTTCAGACTAGTATGGCCGTAGGCGCTGGCCCCTGCCTTTTCTCCCTACTTCAAGGCGTGCTGGCCAGCCACATTTTCTTTCTTGCTCTTTCTCTTTATCCCCTTTGGCTTTTTTTTCTCTTTTCTCTTTGCTCTTCCTCCTCCGTGCGTGCTTCCCTCCCTCCGTCCCTCCAGCTGCCTTTCAGCCAGCCCTTGCCCACCAGGCTCCTGTAGTCTCCCACATCCCCACACAGGCCAACTGCAAGCCCTCCCCCTGCTTCATAGGGCCGCAGCCTGCATTCTCTCATCCTTCCACACTCCTCCACCCCTCCATTTCGGAATGCCAGGCACTGACCAGTGGGGTACCGCACGGATCAGTACTGGGACCGCAGCTTTTTACAATCTATCTTCAGGATATACAAGATGGTATTAGCAATAACATTCGCAAATTTCATCAGCTGGGTGGCAGGGTGAAATGTGATGAGGATGTTAGGAGATTACAGGGTGACCTGGACAAGTTAGGTGAGTGCTCAGATGCATGGCAGATGCACTTTCACGTGGATAAATGGATCCTTATCCACTTTGGTGGCAAGAACAGGAAGGCAGATTACCACCTAAGTGGAATCAATTTAGGTAAAGGGGCAGTAAAGAGAGATCTGGGGGTTCTTGTACACCACTCAATGAAGGTAAGCATGCAGGTACAGCAGGTAGTGAAGAAGGCTAATAGCATTCTGGCCTTCATAACAAGAGGGATTGAGTATAGAAGCAAAGAGGTCCTTCTGCAGCTGTACAGGGCCCTGGTGAGACCACACCTGGAGTACTGTGTGCAGTTCTGGTCTCCAAATTTGAGGAGAGACATTCTGGCTATTGAGGGAATGCAGCGTAGGTTCACGAGGTCAATTCCTGGAATGGCGGGATTACCTTACACTGAAAGACTGGAGCGACTGGGCTTGTGTACCCTTGAGTTTAGAAGACTGAGAGGGGATCTGGTTGAGACATATAAGATGATCAAAGGATTGGACACTCTGGCGGCAGGCAACATGTTTCCGCTGCGGGGTGAGTGCCGAAACAGAGGACACAGCTTAAAAATACGGGGTAGACCATTTAGGACAGAGATGAGGAGAAACTTCTTCACCCAGAGAGTGGTGGCTGTGTGGAATGCTCTGCCCCAGAGGGCAGTGGAGGCCCAGTCTCTGGATTCATTTAAGAAAGAGTTGGATAGAGCTCTCAAGGATAGTGGAATCAAGGGTTATGGAGATAAGGCAGGAACAGGATACTGATTAAGGATGATCAGCCATGATCATATTGAATGGTGGTGCAGGCTGGAAGGGCAGAATGGCCAACTCCTGCACCTATTGTCTATTGTCCGCCTTTCCTGACTGCCACCCGCAGACAGCGTGCAGCCCCAATCCCTTTCTTTCCGCCTTTCTTGCTGATTTTGGCAGCGCTCCGCTCTCCTCCCCTCCGTGTCTCGTGCCTGCAGGAGACTGATGCCAGGCACAGCAGCAGCAGCAAAAATAACCTGCCGCTCCATTGCCTGGCACAAGACAAGTGCAGAGGGGTGACTTGAGCAGCCACTGCTGGCGGAAAAAGCCTACTGCACCTGGTATTCCCAGGCGGTCTCCCATCCAAGTACTAACCAGGCCTGAGTCTGCTTAGCTTCCGAGATCAGACGAGATCGGGCGTTTTCAGACTAGTATGGCCGTAGGCGCTGGCCCCTGCCTTTTCTCCCTACTTCAAGGCGTGCTGGCCAGCCACATTTTCTTTCTTGCTCTTTCTCTTTATCCCCTTTGGCTTTTTTTTCTCTTTTCTCTTTGCTCTTCCTCCTCCGTGCGTGCTTCCCTCCCTCCGTCCCTCCAGCTGCCTTTCAGCCAGCCCTTGCCCACCAGGCTCCTGTAGTCTCCCACATCCCCACACAGGCCAACTGCAAGCCCTCCCCCTGCTTCATAGGGCCGCAGCCTGCATTCTCTCATCCTTCCACACTCCTCCACCCCTCCATTTCGGAATGCCGGGCACTGACCAGTGGGGTACCGCACGGATCAGTACTGGGACCGCAGCTTTTTACAATCTATCTTCAGGATATACAAGATGGTATTAGCAATAACATTCGCAAATTTCATCAGCTGGGTGGCAGGGTGAAATGTGATGAGGATGTTAGGAGATTACAGGGTGACCTGGACAAGTTAGGTGAGTGCTCAGATGCATGGCAGATGCACTTTCACGTGGATAAATGGATCCTTATCCACTTTGGTGGCAAGAACAGGAAGGCAGATTACCACCTAAGTGGAATCAATTTAGGTAAAGGGGCAGTACAGAGAGATCTGGGGGTTCTTGTACACCACTCAATGAAGGTAAGCATGCAGGTACAGCAGGTAGTGAAGAAGGCTAATAGCATGCTGGCCTTCATAACAAGAGGGATTGAGTATAGAAGCAAAGAGGTCCTTCTGCAGCTGTACAGGGCCCTGGTGAGACCACACCTGGAGTACTGTGTGCAGTTCTGGTCTCCAAATTTGAGGAGAGACATTCTGGCTTTTGAGGGAATGCAGCGTAGGTTCACGAGGTCAATTCCTGGAATGGCGGGATTACCTTACACTGAAAGACTGGAGCGACTGGGCTTGTGTACCCTTGAGTTTAGAAGACTGAGAGGGGATCTGGTTGAGACATATAAGATGATCAAAGGATTGGACACTCTGGCGGCAGGCAACATGTTTCCGCTGCGGGGTGAGTGCCGAAACAGAGGACACAGCTTAAAAATACGGGGTAGACCATTTAGGACAGAGATGAGGAGAAACTTCTTCACCCAGAGAGTGGTGGCTGTGTGGAATGCTCTGCCCCAGAGGGCAGTGGAGGCCCAGTCTCTGGATTCATTTAAGAAAGAGTTGGATAGAGCTCTCAAGGATAGTGGAATCAAGGGTTATGGAGATAAGGCAGGAACAGGATACTGATTAAGGATGATCAGCCATGATCATATTGAATGGTGGTGCAGGCTGGAAGGGCAGAATGGCCAACTCCTGCACCTATTGTCTATTGTCCGCCTTTCCTGACTGCCACCCGCAGACAGCGTGCAGCCCCAATCCCTTTCTTTCCGCCTTTCTTGCTGATTTTGGCAGCGCTCCGCTCTCCTCCCCTCCGTGTCTCGTGCCTGCAGGAGACTGATGCCAGGCACAGCAGCAGCAGCAAAAATAACCTGCCGCTCCATTGCCTGGCACAAGACAAGTGCAGAGGGGTGACTTGAGCAGCCACTGCTGGCGGAAAAAGCCTACTGCACCTGGTATTCCCAGGCGGTCTCCCATCCAAGTACTAACCAGGCCTGAGTCTGCTTAGCTTCCAAGATCAGACGAGATCGGGCGTTTTCAGACTAGTACGGCCATAGGCGCTGGCCCCTGCCTTTTCTCCCTACTTCAAGGCGTGCTGGCCAGCCACATTTTCTTTCTTGCTCTTTCTCTTTATCCCCTTTGGCTTTTTTTTCTCTTTTCTCTTTGCTCTTCCTCCTCCGTGCGTGCTTCCCTCCCTCCGTCCCTCCAGCTGCCTTTCAGCCAGCCCTTGCCCACCAGGCTCCTGTAGTCTCCCACATCCCCACACAGGCCAACTGCAAGCCCTCCCCCTGCTTCATAGGGCCGCAGCCTGCATTCTCTCATCCTTCCACACTCCTCCACCCCTCCATTTCGGAATGCCGGGCACTGACCAGTGGGGTACCGCACGGATCAGTACTGGGACCGCAGCTTTTTACAATCTATCTTCAGGATATACAAGATGGTATTAGCAATAACATTCGCAAATTTCATCAGCTGGGTGGCAGGGTGAAATGTGATGAGGATGTTAGGAGATTACAGGGTGACCTGGACAAGTTAGGTGAGTGCTCAGATGCATGGCAGATGCACTTCCACGTGGATAAATGGATCCTTATCCACTTTGGTGGCAAGAACAGGAAGGCAGATTACCACCTAAGTGGAATCAATTTAGGTAAAGGGGCAGTACAGAGAGATCTGGGGGTTCTTGTACACCACTCAATGAAGGTAAGCATGCAGGTACAGCAGGTAGTGAAGAAGGCTAATAGCATGCTGGCCTTCATAACAAGAGGGATTGAGTATAGAAGCAAAGAGGTCCTTCTGCAGCTGTACAGGGCCCTGGTGAGACCACACCTGGAGTACTGTGTGCAGTTCTGGTCTCCAAATTTGAGGAGAGACATTCTGGCTATTGAGGGAATGCAGCGTAGGTTCACGAGGTCAATTCCTGGAATGGCGGGATTACCTTACACTGAAAGACTGGAGCGACTGGGCTTGTGTACCCTTGAGTTTAGAAGACTGAGAGGGGATCTGGTTGAGACATATAAGATGATCAAAGGATTGGACACTCTGGCGGCAGGCAACATGTTTCCGCTGCGGGGTGAGTGCCGAAACAGAGGACACAGCTTAAAAATACGGGGTAGACCATTTAGGACAGAGATGAGGAGAAACTTCTTCACCCAGAGAGTGGTGGCTGTGTGGAATGCTCTGCCCCAGAGGGCAGTGGAGGCCCAGTCTCTGGATTCATTTAAGAAAGAGTTGGATAGAGCTCTCAAGGATAGTGGAATCAAGGGTTATGGAGATAAGGCAGGAACAGGATACTGATTAAGGATGATCAGCCATGATCATATTGAATGGTGGTGCAGGCTGGAAGGGCAGAATGGCCAACTCCTGCACCTATTGTCTATTGTCCGCCTTTCCTGACTGCCACCCGCAGACAGCGTGCAGCCCCAATCCCTTTCTTTCCGCCTTTCTTGCTGATTTTGGCAGCGCTCCGCTCTCCTCCCGTCCGTGTCTCGTGCCTGCAGGAGACTGATGCCAGGCACAGCAGCAGCAGCAAAAATAACCTGCCGCTCCATTGCCTGGCACAAGACAAGTGCAGAGGGGTGACTTGAGCAGCCACTGCTGGCGGAAAAAGCCTACTGCACCTGGTATTCCCAGGCGGTCTCCCATCCAAGTACTAACCAGGCCTGAGTCTGCTTAGCTTCCGAGATCAGACGAGATCGGGCGTTTTCAGACTAGTACGGCCGTAGGCGCTGGCCGTAGGCGCTGGCCCCTGCCTTTTCTCCCTACTTCAAGGCGTGCTGGCCAGCCACATTTTCTTTCTTGCTCTTTCTCTTTATCCCCTTTGGCTTTTTTTTCTCTTTTCTCTTTGCTCTTCCTCCTCCGTGCGTGCTTCCCTCCCTCCGTCCCTCCAGCTGCCTTTCAGCCAGCCCTTGCCCACCAGGCTCCTGTAGTCTCCCACATCCCCACACAGGCCAACTGCAAGCCCTCCCCCTGCTTCATAGGGCCGCAGCCTGCATTCTCTCATCCTTCCACACTCCTCCACCCCTCCATTTCGGAATGCCGGGCACTGACCAGTGGGGTACCGCACGGATCAGTACTGGGACCGCAGCTTTTTACAATCTATCTTCAGGATATACAAGATGGTATTAGCAATAACATTCGCAAATTTCATCAGCTGGGTGGCAGGGTGAAATGTGATGAGGATGTTAGGAGATTACAGGGTGACCTGGACAAGTTAGGTGAGTGCTCAGATGCATGGCAGATGCACTTTCACGTGGATAAATGGATCCTTATCCACTTTGGTGGCAAGAACAGGAAGGCAGATTACCACCTAAGTGGAATCAATTTAGGTAAAGGGGCAGTAAAGAGAGATCTGGGGGTTCTTGTACACCACTCAATGAAGGTAAGCATGCAGGTACAGCAGGTAGTGAAGAAGGCTAATAGCATTCTGGCCTTCATAACAAGAGGGATTGAGTATAGAAGCAAAGAGGTCCTTCTGCAGCTGTACAGGGCCCTGGTGAGACCACACCTGGAGTACTGTGTGCAGTTCTGGTCTCCAAATTTGAGGAGAGACATTCTGGCTATTGAGGGAATGCAGCGTAGGTTCACGAGGTCAATTCCTGGAATGGCGGGATTACCTTACACTGAAAGACTGGAGCGACTGGGCTTGTGTACCCTTGAGTTTAGAAGACTGAGAGGGGATCTGGTTGAGACATATAAGATGATCAAAGGATTGGACACTCTGGCGGCAGGCAACATGTTTCCGCTGCGGGGTGAGTGCCGAAACAGAGGACACAGCTTAAAAATACGGGGTAGACCATTTAGGACAGAGATGAGGAGAAACTTCTTCACCCAGAGAGTGGTGGCTGTGTGGAATGCTCTGCCCCAGAGGGCAGTGGAGGCCCAGTCTCTGGATTCATTTAAGAAAGAGTTGGATAGAGCTCTCAAGGATAGTGGAATCAAGGGTTATGGAGATAAGGCAGGAACAGGATACTGATTAAGGATGATCAGCCATGATCATATTGAATGGTGGTGCAGGCTGGAAGGGCAGAATGGCCAACTCCTGCACCTATTGTCTATTGTCCGCCTTTCCTGACTGCCACCCGCAGACAGCGTGCAGCCCCAATCCCTTTCTTTCCGCCTTTCTTGCTGATTTTGGCAGCGCTCCGCTCTCCTCCCCTCCGTGTCTCGTGCCTGCAGGAGACTGATGCCAGGCACAGCAGCAGCAGCAAAAATAACCTGCCGCTCCATTGCCTGGCACAAGACAAGTGCAGAGGGGTGACTTGAGCAGCCACTGCTGGCGGAAAAAGCCTACTGCACCTGGTATTCCCAGGCGGTCTCCCATCCAAGTACTAACCAGGCCTGAGTCTGCTTAGCTTCCGAGATCAGACGAGATCGGGCGTTTTCAGACTAGTATGGCCGTAGGCGCTGGCCCCTGCCTTTTCTCCCTACTTCAAGGCGTGCTGGCCAGCCACATTTTCTTTCTTGCTCTTTCTCTTTATCCCCTTTGGCTTTTTTTTCTCTTTTCTCTTTGCTCTTCCTCCTCCGTGCGTGCTTCCCTCCCTCCGTCCCTCCAGCTGCCTTTCAGCCAGCCCTTGCCCACCAGGCTCCTGTAGTCTCCCACATCCCCACACAGGCCAACTGCAAGCCCTCCCCCTGCTTCATAGGGCCGCAGCCTGCATTCTCTCATCCTTCCACACTCCTCCACCCCTCCATTTCGGAATGCCGGGCACTGACCAGTGGGGTACCGCACGGATCAGTACTGGGACCGCAGCTTTTTACAATCTATCTTCAGGATATACAAGATGGTATTAGCAATAACATTCGCAAATTTCATCAGCTGGGTGGCAGGGTGAAATGTGATGAGGATGTTAGGAGATTACAGGGTGACCTGGACAAGTTAGGTGAGTGCTCAGATGCATGGCAGATGCACTTCCACGTGGATAAATGGATCCTTATCCACTTTGGTGGCAAGAACAGGAAGGCAGATTACCACCTAAGTGGAATCAATTTAGGTAAAGGGGCAGTACAGAGAGATCTGGGGGTTCTTGTACACCACTCAATGAAGGTAAGCATGCAGGTACAGCAGGTAGTGAAGAAGGCTAATAGCATGCTGGCCTTCATAACAAGAGGGATTGAGTATAGAAGCAAAGAGGTCCTTCTGCAGCTGTACAGGGCCCTGGTGAGACCACACCTGGAGTACTGTGTGCAGTTCTGGTCTCCAAATTTGAGGAGAGACATTCTGGCTATTGAGGGAATGCAGCGTAGGTTCACGAGGTCAATTCCTGGAATGGCGGGATTACCTTACACTGAAAGACTGGAGCGACTGGGCTTGTGTACCCTTGAGTTTAGAAGACTGAGAGGGGATCTGGTTGAGACATATAAGATGATCAAAGGATTGGACACTCTGGCGGCAGGCAACATGTTTCCGCTGCGGGGTGAGTGCCGAAACAGAGGACACAGCTTAAAAATACGGGGTAGACCATTTAGGACAGAGATGAGGAGAAACTTCTTCACCCAGAGAGTGGTGGCTGTGTGGAATGCTCTGCCCCAGAGGGCAGTGGAGGCCCAGTCTCTGGATTCATTTAAGAAAGAGTTGGATAGAGCTCTCAAGGATAGTGGAATCAAGGGTTATGGAGATAAGGCAGGAACAGGATACTGATTAAGGATGATCAGCCATGATCATATTGAATGGTGGTGCAGGCTGGAAGGGCAGAATGGCCAACTCCTGCACCTATTGTCTATTGTCCGCCTTTCCTGACTGCCACCCGCAGACAGCGTGCAGCCCCAATCCCTTTCTTTCCGCCTTTCTTGCTGATTTTGGCAGCGCTCCGCTCTCCTCCCGTCCGTGTCTCGTGCCTGCAGGAGACTGATGCCAGGCACAGCAGCAGCAGCAAAAATAACCTGCCGCTCCATTGCCTGGCACAAGACAAGTGCAGAGGGGTGACTTGAGCAGCCACTGCTGGCGGAAAAAGCCTACTGCACCTGGTATTCCCAGGCGGTCTCCCATCCAAGTACTAACCAGGCCTGAGTCTGCTTAGCTTCCGAGATCAGACGAGATCGGGCGTTTTCAGACTAGTACGGCCGTAGGCGCTGGCCGTAGGCGCTGGCCCCTGCCTTTTCTCCCTACTTCAAGGCGTGCTGGCCAGCCACATTTTCTTTCTTGCTCTTTCTCTTTATCCCCTTTGGCTTTTTTTTCTCTTTTCTCTTTGCTCTTCCTCCTCCGTGCGTGCTTCCCTCCCTCCGTCCCTCCAGCTGCCTTTCAGCCAGCCCTTGCCCACCAGGCTCCTGTAGTCTCCCACATCCCCACACAGGCCAACTGCAAGCCCTCCCCCTGCTTCATAGGGCCGCAGCCTGCATTCTCTCATCCTTCCACACTCCTCCACCCCTCCATTTCGGAATGCCGGGCACTGACCAGTGGGGTACCGCACGGATCAGTACTGGGACCGCAGCTTTTTACAATCTATCTTCAGGATATACAAGATGGTATTAGCAATAACATTCGCAAATTTCATCAGCTGGGTGGCAGGGTGAAATGTGATGAGGATGTTAGGAGATTACAGGGTGACCTGGACAAGTTAGGTGAGTGCTCAGATGCATGGCAGATGCACTTTCACGTGGATAAATGGATCCTTATCCACTTTGGTGGCAAGAACAGGAAGGCAGATTACCACCTAAGTGGAATCAATTTAGGTAAAGGGGCAGTACAGAGAGATCTGGGGGTTCTTGTACACCACTCAATGAAGGTAAGCATGCAGGTACAGCAGGTAGTGAAGAAGGCTAATAGCATGCTGGCCTTCATAACAAGAGGGATTGAGTATAGGAGCAAAGAGGTCCTTCTGCAGCTGTACAGGGCCCTGGTGAGACCACACCTGGAGTACTGTGTGCAGTTCTGGTCTCCAAATTTGAGGAGAGACATTCTGGCTATTGAGGGAATGCAGCGTAGGTTCACGAGGTCAATTCCTGGAATGGCGGGATTACCTTACACTGAAAGACTGGAGCGACTGGGCTTGTGTACCCTTGAGTTTAGAAGACTGAGAGGGGATCTGGTTGAGACATATAAGATGATCAAAGGATTGGACACTCTGGCGGCAGGCAACATGTTTCCGCTGCGGGGTGAGTGCCGAAACAGAGGACACAGCTTAAAAATACGGGGTAGACCATTTAGGACAGAGATGAGGAGAAACTTCTTCACCCAGAGAGTGGTGGCTGTGTGGAATGCTCTGCCCCAGAGGGCAGTGGAGGCCCAGTCTCTGGATTCATTTAAGAAAGAGTTGGATAGAGCTCTCAAGGATAGTGGAATCAAGGGTTATGGAGATAAGGCAGGAACAGGATACTGATTAAGGATGATCAGCCATGATCATATTGAATGGTGGTGCAGGCTGGAAGGGCAGAATGGCCAACTCCTGCACCTATTGTCTATTGTCCGCCTTTCCTGACTGCCACCCGCAGACAGCGTGCAGTCCCAATCCCTTTCTTTCCGCCTTTCTTGCTGATTTTGGCAGCGCTCCGCTCTCCTCCCCTCCGTGTCTCGTGCCTGCAGGAGACTGATGCCAGGCACAGCAGCAGCAGCAAAAATAACCTGCCGCTCCATTGCCTGGCACAAGACAAGTGCAGAGGGGTGACTTGAGCAGCCACTGCTGGCGGAAAAAGCCTACTGCACCTGGTATTCCCAGGCGGTCTCCCATCCAAGTACTAACCAGGCCTGAGTCTGGTTAGCTTCCGAGATCAGACGAGATCGGGCGTTTTCAGACTAGTATGGCCGTAGGCGCTGGCCCCTGCCTTTTCTCCCTACTTCAAGGCGTGCTGGCCAGCCACATTTTCTTTCTTGCTCTTTCTCTTTATCCCCTTTGGCTTTTTTTTCTCTTTTCTCTTTGCTCTTCCTCCTCCGTGCGTGCTTCCCTCCCTCCGTCCCTCCAGCTGCCTTTCAGCCAGCCCTTGCCCACCAGGCTCCTGTAGTCTCCCACATCCCCACACAGGCCAACTGCAAGCCCTCCCCCTGCTTCATAGGGCCGCAGCCTGCATTCTCTCATCCTTCCACACTCCTCCACCCCTCCATTTCGGAATGCCGGGCACTGACCAGTGGGGTACCGCACGGATCAGTACTGGGACCGCAGCTTTTTACAATCTATCTTCAGGATATACAAGATGGTATTAGCAATAACATTCGCAAATTTCATCAGCTGGGTGGCAGGGTGAAATGTGATGAGGATGTTAGGAGATTACAGGGTGACCTGGACAAGTTAGGTGAGTGCTCAGATGCATGGCAGATGCACTTCCACGTGGATAAATGGATCCTTATCCACTTTGGTGGCAAGAACAGGAAGGCAGATTACCACCTAAGTGGAATCAATTTAGGTAAAGGGGCAGTACAGAGAGATCTGGGGGTTCTTGTACACCACTCAATGAAGGTAAGCATGCAGGTACAGCAGGTAGTGAAGAAGGCTAATAGCATGCTGGCCTTCATAACAAGAGGGATTGAGTATAGAAGCAAAGAGGTCCTTCTGCAGCTGTACAGGGCCCTGGTGAGACCACACCTGGAGTACTGTGTGCAGTTCTGGTCTCCAAATTTGAGGAGAGACATTCTGGCTATTGAGGGAATGCAGCGTAGGTTCACGAGGTCAATTCCTGGAATGGCGGGATTACCTTACACTGAAAGACTGGAGCGACTGGGCTTGTGTACCCTTGAGTTTAGAAGACTGAGAGGGGATCTGGTTGAGACATATAAGATGATCAAAGGATTGGACACTCTGGCGGCAGGCAACATGTTTCCGCTGCGGGGTGAGTGCCGAAACAGAGGACACAGCTTAAAAATACGGGGTAGACCATTTAGGACAGAGATGAGGAGAAACTTCTTCACCCAGAGAGTGGTGGCTGTGTGGAATGCTCTGCCCCAGAGGGCAGTGGAGGCCCAGTCTCTGGATTCATTTAAGAAAGAGTTGGATAGAGCTCTCAAGGATAGTGGAATCAAGGGTTATGGAGATAAGGCAGGAACAGGATACTGATTAAGGATGATCAGCCATGATCATATTGAATGGTGGTGCAGGCTGGAAGGGCAGAATGGCCAACTCCTGCACCTATTGTCTATTGTCCGCCTTTCCTGACTGCCACCCGCAGACAGCGTGCAGCCCCAATCCCTTTCTTTCCGCCTTTCTTGCTGATTTTGGCAGCGCTCCGCTCTCCTCCCCTCCGTGTCTCGTGCCTGCAGGAGACTGATGCCAGGCACAGCAGCAGCAGCAAAAATAACCTGCCGCTCCATTGCCTGGCACAAGACAAGTGCAGAGGGGTGACTTGAGCAGCCACTGCTGGCGGAAAAAGCCTACTGCACCTGGTATTCCCAGGCGGTCTCCCATCCAAGTACTAACCAGGCCTGAGTCTGCTTAGCTTCCGAGATCAGACGAGATCGGGCGTTTTCAGACTAGTATGGCCATAGGCGCTGGCCCCTGCCTTTTCTCCCTACTTCAAGGCGTGCTGGCCAGCCACATTTTCTTTCTTGCTCTTTCTCTTTATCCCCTTTGGCTTTTTTTTCTCTTTTCTCTTTGCTCTTCCTCCTCCGTGCGTGCTTCCCTCCCTCCGTCCCTCCAGCTGCCTTTCAGCCAGCCCTTGCCCACCAGGCTCCTGTAGTCTCCCACATCCCCACACAGGCCAACTGCAAGCCCTCCCCCTGCTTCATAGGGCCGCAGCCTGCATTCTCTCATCCTTCCACACTCCTCCACCCCTCCATTTCGGAATGCCGGGCACTGACCAGTGGGGTACCGCACGGATCAGTACTGGGACCGCAGCTTTTTACAATCTATCTTCAGGATATACAAGATGGTATTAGCAATAACATTCGCAAATTTCATCAGCTGGGTGGCAGGGTGAAATGTGATGAGGATGTTAGGAGATTACAGGGTGACCTGGACAAGTTAGGTGAGTGCTCAGATGCATGGCAGATGCACTTCCACGTGGATAAATGGATCCTTATCCACTTTGGTGGCAAGAACAGGAAGGCAGATTACCACCTAAGTGGAATCAATTTAGGTAAAGGGGCAGTACAGAGAGATCTGGGGGTTCTTGTACACCACTCAATGAAGGTAAGCATGCAGGTACAGCAGGTAGTGAAGAAGGCTAATAGCATGCTGGCCTTCATAACAAGAGGGATTGAGTATAGAAGCAAAGAGGTCCTTCTGCAGCTGTACAGGGCCCTGGTGAGACCACACCTGGAGTACTGTGTGCAGTTCTGGTCTCCAAATTTGAGGAGAGACATTCTGGCTATTGAGGGAATGCAGCGTAGGTTCACGAGGTCAATTCCTGGAATGGCGGGATTACCTTACACTGAAAGACTGGAGCGACTGGGCTTGTGTACCCTTGAGTTTAGAAGACTGAGAGGGGATCTGGTTGAGACATATAAGATGATCAAAGGATTGGACACTCTGGCGGCAGGCAACATGTTTCCGCTGCGGGGTGAGTGCCGAAACAGAGGACACAGCTTAAAAATACGGGGTAGACCATTTAGGACAGAGATGAGGAGAAACTTCTTCACCCAGAGAGTGGTGGCTGTGTGGAATGCTCTGCCCCAGAGGGCAGTGGAGGCCCAGTCTCTGGATTCATTTAAGAAAGAGTTGGATAGAGCTCTCAAGGATAGTGGAATCAAGGGTTATGGAGATAAGGCAGGAACAGGATACTGATTAAGGATGATCAGCCATGATCATATTGAATGGTGGTGCAGGCTGGAAGGGCAGAATGGCCAACTCCTGCACCTATTGTCTATTGTCCGCCTTTCCTGACTGCCACCCGCAGACAGCGTGCAGCCCCAATCCCTTTCTTTCCGCCTTTCTTGCTGATTTTGGCAGCGCTCCGCTCTCCTCCCCTCCGTGTCTCGTGCCTGCAGGAGACTGATGCCAGGCACAGCAGCAGCAGCAAAAATAACCTGCCGCTCCATTGCCTGGCACAAGACAAGTGCAGAGGGGTGACTTGAGCAGCCACTGCTGGCGGAAAAAGCCTACTGCACCTGGTATTCCCAGGCGGTCTCCCATCCAAGTACTAACCAGGCCTGAGTCTGCTTAGCTTCCGAGATCAGACGTTTTCAGACTAGTATGGCCGTAGGCGCTGGCCCCTGCCTTTTCTCCCTACTTCAAGGCGTGCTGGCCAGCCACATTTTCTTTCTTGCTCTTTCTCTTTATCCCCTTTGGCTTTTTTTTCTCTTTTCTCTTTGCTCTTCCTCCTCCGTGCGTGCTTCCCTCCCTCCGTCCCTCCAGCTGCCTTTCAGCCAGCCCTTGCCCACCAGGCTCCTGTAGTCTCCCACATCCCCACACAGGCCAACTGCAAGCCCTCCCCCTGCTTCATAGGGCCGCAGCCTGCATTCTCTCATCCTTCCACACTCCTCCACCCCTCCATTTCGGAATGCCGGGCACTGACCAGTGGGGTACCGCACGGATCAGTACTGGGACCGCAGCTTTTTACAATCTATCTTCAGGATATACAAGATGGTATTAGCAATAACATTCGCAAATTCCATCAGCTGGGTGGCAGGGTGAAATGTGATGAGGATGTTAGGAGATTACAGGGTGACCTGGACAAGTTAGGTGAGTGCTCAGATGCATGGCAGATGCACTTTCACGTGGATAAATGGATCCTTATCCACTTTGGTGGCAAGAACAGGAAGGCAGATTACCACCTAAGTGGAATCAATTTAGGTAAAGGGGCAGTACAGAGAGATCTGGGGGTTCTTGTACACCACTCAATGAAGGTAAGCATGCAGGTACAGCAGGTAGTGAAGAAGGCTAATAGCATGCTGGCCTTCATAACAAGAGGGATTGAGTATAGAAGCAAAGAGGTCCTTCTGCAGCTGTACAGGGCCCTGGTGAGACCACACCTGGAGTACTGTGTGCAGTTCTGGTCTCCAAATTTGAGGAGAGACATTCTGGCTATTGAGGGAATGCAGCGTAGGTTCACGAGGTCAATTCCTGGAATGGCGGGATTACCTTACACTGAAAGACTGGAGCGACTGGGCTTGTGTACCCTTGAGTTTAGAAGACTGAGAGGGGATCTGGTTGAGACATATAAGATGATCAAAGGATTGGACACTCTGGCGGCAGGCAACATGTTTCCGCTGCGGGGTGAGTGCCGAAACAGAGGACACAGCTTAAAAATACGGGGTAGACCATTTAGGACAGAGATGAGGAGAAACTTCTTCACCCAGAGAGTGGTGGCTGTGTGGAATGCTCTGCCCCAGAGGGCAGTGGAGGCCCAGTCTCTGGATTCATTTAAGAAAGAGTTGGATAGAGCTCTCAAGGATAGTGGAATCAAGGGTTATGGAGATAAGGCAGGAACAGGATACTGATTAAGGATGATCAGCCATGATCATATTGAATGGTGGTGCAGGCTGGAAGGGCAGAATGGCCAACTCCTGCACCTATTGTCTATTGTCCGCCTTTCCTGACTGCCACCCGCAGACAGCGTGCAGCCCCAATCCCTTTCTTTCCGCCTTTCTTGCTGATTTTGGCAGCGCTCCGCTCTCCTCCCCTCCGTGTCTCGTGCCTGCAGGAGACTGATGCCAGGCACAGCAGCAGCAGCAAAAATAACCTGCCGCTCCATTGCCTGGCACAAGACAAGTGCAGAGGGGTGACTTGAGCAGCCACTGCTGGCGGAAAAAGCCTACTGCACCTGGTATTCCCAGGCGGTCTCCCATCCAAGTACTAACCAGGCCTGAGTCTGCTTAGCTTCCGAGATCAGACGATTTCAGACTAGTATGGCCGTAGGCGCTGGTCCCTGCCTTTTCTCCCTACTTCAAGGCGTGCTGGCCAGCCACATTTTCTTTCTTGCTCTTTCTCTTTATCCCCTTTGGCTTTTTTTTCTCTTTTCTCTTTGCTCTTCCTCCTCCGTGCGTGCTTCCCTCCCTCCGTCCCTCCAGCTGCCTTTCAGCCAGCCCTTGCCCACCAGGCTCCTGTAGTCTCCCACATCCCCACACAGGCCAACTGCAAGCCCTCCCCCTGCTTCATAGGGCCGCAGCCTGCATTCTCTCATCCTTCCACACTCCTCCACCCCTCCATTTCGGAATGCCGGGCACTGACCAGTGGGGTACCGCACGGATCAGTACTGGGACCGCAGCTTTTTACAATCGATCTTCAGGATATACAAGATGGTATTAGCAATAACATTCGCAAATTTCATCAGCTGGGTGGCAGGGTGAAATGTGATGAGGATCTTAGGAGATTACAGGGTGACCAGGACAAGTTAGGTGAGTGCTCAGATGCATGTCAGATGCACTTTCACGTGGATAAATGGATCCTTATCCACTTTGGTGGCAAGAACAGGAAGGCAGATTACCACCTAAGTGGAATCAATTTAGGTAAAGGGGCAGTACAGAGAGATCTGGGGGTTCTTGTACACCACTCAATGAACAGCGTGCAGCCCCAATCCCTTTCTTGCTGATTTTGGCAGCGCTCCGCTCTCCTCCCCTCCGTGTCTCGTGCCTGCAGGAGACTGATGCCAGGCACAGCAGCAGCAGCAAAAATAACCTGCCGCTCCATTGCCTGGCACAAGACAAGTGCAGAGGGGTGACTTGAGCAGCCACTGCTGGCAGAAAAAGCCTACTGCACCTGGTATTCCCAGGCGGTCTCCCATCCAAGTACTAACCAGGCCTGAGTCTGGTTAGCTTCCGAGATCAGACGTTTTCAGACTAGTATGGCCGTAGGCGCTGGCCCCTGCCTTTTCTCCCTACTTCAAGGCGTGCTGGCCAGCCACATTTTCTTTCTTGCTCTTTCTCTTTATCCCCTTTGGCTTTTTTTTCTCTTTTCTCTTTGCTCTTCCTCCTCCGTGCGTGCTTCCCTCCCTCCGTCCCTCCAGCTGCCTTTCAGCCAGCCCTTGCCCACCAGGCTCCTGTAGTCTCCCACATCCCCACACAGGCCAACTGCAAGCCCTCCCCCTGCTTCATAGGGCCGCAGCCTGCATTCTCTCATCCTTCCACACTCCTCCACCCCTCCATTTCGGAATGCCGGGCACTGACCAGTGGGGTACCGCACGGATCAGTACTGGGACCGCAGCTTTTTACAATCTATCTTCAGGATATACAAGATGGTATTAGCAATAACATTCGCAAATTTCATCAGCTGGGTGGCAGGGTGAAATGTGATGAGGATGTTAGGAGATTACAGGGTGACCTGGACAAGTTAGGTGAGTGCTCAGATGCATGGCAGATGCACTTTCACGTGGATAAATGGATCCTTATCCACTTTGGTGGCAAGAACAGGAAGGCAGATTACCACCTAAGTGGAATCAATTTAGGTAAAGGGGCAGTACAGAGAGATCTGGGGGTTCTTGTACACCACTCAATGAAGGTAAGCATGCAGGTACAGCAGGTAGTGAAGAAGGCTAATAGCATGCTGGCCTTCATAACAAGAGGGATTGAGTATAGAAGCAAAGAGGTCCTTCTGCAGCTGTACAGGGCCCTGGTGAGACCACACCTGGAGTACTGTGTGCAGTTCTGGTCTCCAAATTTGAGGAGAGACATTCTGGCTATTGAGGGAATGCAGCGTAGGTTCACGAGGTCAATTCCTGGAATGGCGGGATTACCTTACACTGAAAGACTGGAGCGACTGGGCTTGTGTACCCTTGAGTTTAGAAGACTGAGAGGGGATCTGGTTGAGACATATAAGATGATCAAAGGATTGGACACTCTGGCGGCAGGCAACATGTTTCCGCTGCGGGGTGAGTGCCGAAACAGAGGACACAGCTTAAAAATACGGGGTAGACCATTTAGGACAGAGATGAGGAGAAACTTCTTCACCCAGAGAGTGGTGGCTGTGTGGAATGCTCTGCCCCAGAGGGCAGTGGAGGCCCAGTCTCTGGATTCATTTAAGAAAGAGTTGGATAGAGCTCTCAAGGATAGTGGAATCAAGGGTTATGGAGATAAGGCAGGAACAGGATACTGATTAAGGATGATCAGCCATGATCATATTGAATGGTGGTGCAGGCTGGAAGGGCAGAATGGCCAACTCCTGCACCTATTGTCTATTGTCCGCCTTTCCTGACTGCCACCCGCAGACAGCGTGCAGCCCCAATCCCTTTCTTGCTGATTTTGGCAGCGCTCCGCTCTCCTCCCCTCCGTGTCTCGTGCCTGCAGGAGACTGATGCCAGGCACAGCAGCAGCAGCAAAAATAACCTGCCGCTCCATTGCCTGGCACAAGACAAGTGCAGAGGGGTGACTTGAGCAGCCACTGCTGGCGGAAAAAGCCTACTGCACCTGGTATTCCCAGGCGGTCTCCCATCCAAGTACTAACCAGGCCTGAGTCTGGTTAGCTTCCGAGATCAGACGAGATCGGGCGTTTTCAGACTAGTATGGCCGTAGGCGCTGGCCCCTGCCTTTTCTCCCTACTTCAAGGCGTGCTGGCCAGCCACATTTTCTTTCTTGCTCTTTCTCTTTATCCCCTTTGGCTTTTTTTTCTCTTTTCTCTTTGCTCTTCCTCCTCCGTGCGTGCTTCCCTCCCTCCGTCCCTCCAGCTGCCTTTCAGCCAGCCCTTGCCCACCAGGCTCCTGTAGTCTCCCACATCCCCACACAGGCCAACTGCAAGCCCTCCCCCTGCTTCATAGGGCCGCAGCCTGCATTCTCTCATCCTTCCACACTCCTCCACCCCTCCATTTCGGAATGCCGGGCACTGACCAGTGGGGTACCGCACGGATCAGTACTGGGACCGCAGCTTTTTACAATCTATCTTCAGGATATACAAGATGGTATTAGCAATAACATTCGCAAATTTCATCAGCTGGGTGGCAGGGTGAAATGTGATGAGGATGTTAGGAGATTACAGGGTGACCTGGACAAGTTAGGTGAGTGCTCAGATGCATGGCAGATGCACTTTCACGTGGATAAATGGATCCTTATCCACTTTGGTGGCAAGAACAGGAAGGCAGATTACCACCTAAGTGGAATCAATTTAGGTAAAGGGGCAGTACAGAGAGATCTGGGGGTTCTTGTACACCACTCAATGAAGGTAAGCATGCAGGTACAGCAGGTAGTGAAGAAGGCTAATAGCATGCTGGCCTTCATAACAAGAGGGATTGAGTATAGAAGCAAAGAGGTCCTTCTGCAGCTGTACAGGGCCCTGGTGAGACCACACCTGGAGTACTGTGTGCAGTTCTGGTCTCCAAATTTGAGGAGAGACATTCTGGCTATTGAGGGAATGCAGCGTAGGTTCACGAGGTCAATTCCTGGAATGGCGGGATTACCTTACACTGAAAGACTGGAGCGACTGGGCTTGTGTACCCTTGAGTTTAGAAGACTGAGAGGGGATCTGGTTGAGACATATAAGATGATCAAAGGATTGGACACTCTGGCGGCAGGCAACATGTTTCCGCTGCGGGGTGAGTGCCGAAACAGAGGACACAGCTTAAAAATACGGGGTAGACCATTTAGGACAGAGATGAGGAGAAACTTCTTCACCCAGAGAGTGGTGGCTGTGTGGAATGCTCTGCCCCAGAGGGCAGTGGAGGCCCAGTCTCTGGATTCATTTAAGAAAGAGTTGGATAGAGCTCTCAAGGATAGTGGAATCAAGGGTTATGGAGATAAGGCAGGAACAGGATACTGATTAAGGATGATCAGCCATGATCATATTGAATGGTGGTGCAGGCTGGAAGGGCAGAATGGCCAACTCCTGCACCTATTGTCTATTGTCCGCCTTTCCTGACTGCCACCCGCAGACAGCGTGCAGCCCCAATCCCTTTCTTTCCGCCTTTCTTGCTGATTTTGGCAGCGCTCCGCTCTCCTCCCCTCCGTGTCTCGTGCCTGCAGGAGACTGATGCCAGGCACAGCAGCAGCAGCAAAAATAACCTGCCGCTCCATTGCCTGGCACAAGACAAGTGCAGAGGGGTGACTTGAGCAGCCACTGCTGGCGGAAAAAGCCTACTGCACCTGGTATTCCCAGGCGGTCTCCCATCCAAGTACTAACCAGGCCTGAGTCTGGTTAGCTTCCGAGATCAGACGAGATCGGGCGTTTTCAGACGAGCATGGCCGTAGGCGCTGGCCCCTGCCTTTTCTCCCTACTTCAAGGCGTGCTGGCCAGCCACATTTTCTTTCTTGCTCTTTCTCTTTATCCCCTTTGGCTTTTTTTTCTCTTTTCTCTTTGCTCTTCCTCCTCCGTGCGTGCTTCCCTCCCTCCGTCCCTCCAGCTGCCTTTCAGCCAGCCCTTGCCCACCAGGCTCCTGTAGTCTCCCACATCCCCACACAGGCCAACTGCAAGCCCTCCCCCTGCTTCATAGGGCCGCAGCCTGCATTCTCTCATCCTTCCACACTCCTCCACCCCTCCATTTCGGAATGCCGGGCACTGACCAGTGGGGTACCGCACGGATCAGTACTGGGACCGCAGCTTTTTACAATCTATCTTCAGGATATACAAGATGGTATTAGCAATAACATTCGCAAATTTCATCAGCTGGGTGGCAGGGTGAAATGTGATGAGGATGTTAGGAGATTACAGGGTGACCTGGACAAGTTAGGTGAGTGCTCAGATGCATGGCAGATGCACTTTCACGTGGATAAATGGATCCTTATCCACTTTGGTGGCAAGAACAGGAAGGCAGATTACCACCTAAGTGGAATCAATTTAGGTAAAGGGGCAGTACAGAGAGATCTGGGGGTTCTTGTACACCACTCAATGAAGGTAAGCATGCAGGTACAGCAGGTAGTGAAGAAGGCTAATAGCATGCTGGCCTTCATAACAAGAGGGATTGAGTATAGAAGCAAAGAGGTCCTTCTGCAGCTGTACAGGGCCCTGGTGAGACCACACCTGGAGTACTGTGTGCAGTTCTGGTCTCCAAATTTGAGGAGAGACATTCTGGCTATTGAGGGAATGCAGCGTAGGTTCACGAGGTCAATTCCTGGAATGGCGGGATTACCTTACACTGAAAGACTGGAGCGACTGGGCTTGTGTACCCTTGAGTTTAGAAGACTGAGAGGGGATCTGGTTGAGACATATAAGATGATCAAAGGATTGGACACTCTGGCGGCAGGCAACATGTTTCCGCTGCGGGGTGAGTGCCGAAACAGAGGACACAGCTTAAAAATACGGGGTAGACCATTTAGGACAGAGATGAGGAGAAACTTCTTCACCCAGACAGTGGTGGCTGTGTGGAATGCTCTGCCCCAGAGGGCAGTGGAGGCCCAGTCTCTGGATTCATTTAAGAAAGAGTTGGATAGAGCTCTCAAGGATAGTGGAATCAAGGGTTATGGAGATAAGGCAGGAACAGGATACTGATTAAGGATGATCAGCCATGATCATATTGAATGGTGGTGCAGGCTGGAAGGGCAGAATGGCCAACTCCTGCACCTATTGTCTATTGTCCGCCTTTCCTGACTGCCACCCGCAGACAGCGTGCAGCCCCAATCCCTTTCTTGCTGATTTTGGCAGCGCTCCGCTCTCCTCCCCTCCGTGTCTCGTGCCTGCAGGAGACTGATGCCAGGCACAGCAGCAGCAGCAAAAATAACCTGCCGCTCCATTGCCTGGCACAAGACAAGTGCAGAGGGGTGACTTGAGCAGCCACTGCTGGCGGAAAAAGCCTACTGCACCTGGTATTCCCAGGCGGTCTCCCATCCAAGTACTAACCAGGCCTGAGTCTGGTTAGCTTCCGAGATCAGACGAGATCGGGCGTTTTCAGACTAGTATGGCCGTAGGCGCTGGCCCCTGCCTTTTCTCCCTACTTCAAGGCGTGCTGGCCAGCCACATTTTCTTTCTTGCTCTTTCTCTTTATCCCCTTTGGCTTTTTTTTCTCTTTTCTCTTTGCTCTTCCTCCTCCGTGCGTGCTTCCCTCCCTCCGTCCCTCCAGCTGCCTTTCAGCCAGCCCTTGCCCACCAGGCTCCTGTAGTCTCCCACATCCCCACACAGGCCAACTGCAAGCCCTCCCCCTGCTTCATAGGGCCGCAGCCTGCATTCTCTCATCCTTCCACACTCCTCCACCCCTCCATTTCGGAATGCCGGGCACTGACCAGTGGGGTACCGCACGGATCAGTACTGGGACCGCAGCTTTTTACAATCTATCTTCAGGATATACAAGATGGTATTAGCAATAACATTCGCAAATTTCATCAGCTGGGTGGCAGGGTGAAATGTGATGAGGATGTTAGGAGATTACAGGGTGACCTGGACAAGTTAGGTGAGTGCTCAGATGCATGGCAGATGCACTTTCACGTGGATAAATGGATCCTTATCCACTTTGGTGGCAAGAACAGGAAGGCAGATTACCACCTAAGTGGAATCAATTTAGGTAAAGGGGCAGTACAGAGAGATCTGGGGGTTCTTGTACACCACTCAATGAAGGTAAGCATGCAGGTACAGCAGGTAGTGAAGAAGGCTAATAGCATGCTGGCCTTCATAACAAGAGGGATTGAGTATAGAAGCAAAGAGGTCCTTCTGCAGCTGTACAGGGCCCTGGTGAGACCACACCTGGAGTACTGTGTGCAGTTCTGGTCTCCAAATTTGAGGAGAGACATTCTGGCTATTGAGGGAATGCAGCGTAGGTTCACGAGGTCAATTCCTGGAATGGCGGGATTACCTTACACTGAAAGACTGGAGCGACTGGGCTTGTGTACCCTTGAGTTTAGAAGACTGAGAGGGGATCTGGTTGAGACATATAAGATGATCAAAGGATTGGACACTCTGGCGGCAGGCAACATGTTTCCGCTGCGGGGTGAGTGCCGAAACAGAGGACACAGCTTAAAAATACGGGGTAGACCATTTAGGACAGAGATGAGGAGAAACTTCTTCACCCAGAGAGTGGTGGCTGTGTGGAATGCTCTGCCCCAGAGGGCAGTGGAGGCCCAGTCTCTGGATTCATTTAAGAAAGAGTTGGATAGAGCTCTCAAGGATAGTGGAATCAAGGGTTATGGAGATAAGGCAGGAACAGGATACTGATTAAGGATGATCAGCCATGATCATATTGAATGGTGGTGCAGGCTGGAAGGGCAGAATGGCCAACTCCTGCACCTATTGTCTATTGTCCGCCTTTCCTGACTGCCACCCGCAGACAGCGTGCAGCCCCAATCCTTTTCTTTCCGCCTTTCTTGCTGATTTTGGCAGCGCTCCGCTCTCCTCCCCTCCGTGTCTCGTGCCTGCAGGAGACTGATGCCAGGCACAGCAGCAGCAGCAAAAATAACCTGCCGCTCCATTGCCTGGCACAAGACAAGTGCAGAGGGGTGACTTGAGCAGCCACTGCTGGCGGAAAAAGCCGACTGCACCTGGTATTCCCAGGCGGTCTCCCATCCAAGTACTAACCAGGCCTGAGTCTGCTTAGCTTCCGAGATCAGACGAGATCGGGCATTTTCAGACTAGTATGGCCGTAGGCGCTGGTCCCTGCCTTTTCTCCCTACTTCAAGGCGTGCTGGCCAGCCACATTTTCTTTCTTGCTCTTTCTCTTTATCCCCTTTGGCTTTTTTTTCTCTTTTCTCTTTGCTCTTCCTCCTCCGTGCGTGCTTCCCTCCCTCCGTCCCTCCAGCTGCCTTTCAGCCAGCCCTTGCCCACCAGGCTCCTGTAGTCTCCCACATCCCCACACAGGCCAACTGCAAGCCCTCCCCCTGCTTCATAGGGCCGCAGCCTGCATTCTCTCATCCTTCCACACTCCTCCACCCCTCCATTTCGGAATGCCGGGCACTGACCAGTGGGGTACCGCACGGATCAGTACTGGGACCGCAGCTTTTTACAATCTATCTTCAGGATATACAAGATGGTATTAGCAATAACATTCGCAAATTTCATCAGCTGGGTGGCAGGGTGAAATGTGATGAGGATGTTAGGAGATTACAGGGTGACCTGGACAAGTTAGGTGAGTGCTCAGATGCATGGCAGATGCACTTTCACGTGGATAAATGGATCCTTATCCACTTTGGTGGCAAGAACAGGAAGGCAGATTACCACCTAAGTGGAATCAATTTAGGTAAAGGGGCAGTACAGAGAGATCTGGGGGTTCTTGTACACCACTCAATGAAGGTAAGCATGCAGGTACAGCAGGTAGTGAAGAAGGCTAATAGCATGCTGGCCTTCATAACAAGAGGGATTGAGTATAGAAGCAAAGAGGTCCTTCTGCAGCTGTACAGGGCCCTGGTGAGACCACACCTGGAGTACTGTGTGCAGTTCTGGTCTCCAAATTTGAGGAGAGACATTCTGGCTATTGAGGGAATGCAGCGTAGGTTCACGAGGTCAATTCCTGGAATGGCGGGATTACCTTACACTGAAAGACTGGAGCGACTGGGCTTGTGTACCCTTGAGTTTAGAAGACTGAGAGGGGATCTGGTTGAGACATATAAGATGATCAAAGGATTGGACACTCTGGCGGCAGGCAACATGTTTCCGCTGCGGGGTGAGTGCCGAAACAGAGGACACAGCTTAAAAATACGGGGTAGACCATTTAGGACAGAGATGAGGAGAAACTTCTTCACCCAGAGAGTGGTGGCTGTGTGGAATGCTCTGCCCCAGAGGGCAGTGGAGGCCCAGTCTCTGGATTCATTTAAGAAAGAGTTGGATAGAGCTCTCAAGGATAGTGGAATCAAGGGTTATGGAGATAAGGCAGGAACAGGATACTGATTAAGGATGATCAGCCATGATCATATTGAATGGTGGTGCAGGCTGGAAGGGCAGAATGGCCAACTCCTGCACCTATTGTCTATTGTCCGCCTTTCCTGACTGCCACCCGCAGACAGCGTGCAGCCCCAATCCCTTTCTTTCCGCCTTTCTTGCTGATTTTGGCAGCGCTCCGCTCTCCTCCCCTCCGTGTCTCGTGCCTGCAGGAGACTGATGCCAGGCACAGCAGCAGCAGCAAAAATAACCTGCCGCTCCATTGCCTGGCACAAGACAAGTGCAGAGGGGTGACTTGAGCAGCCACTGCTGGCGGAAAAAGCCTACTGCACCTGGTATTCCCAGGCGGTCTCCCATCCAAGTACTAACCAGGCCTGAGTCTGCTTAGCTTCCGAGATCAGACGAGATCGGGCGTTTTCAGACTAGTATGGCCGTAGGCGCTGGCCCCTGCCTTTTCTCCCTACTTCAAGGCGTGCTAGCCAGCCACATTTTCTTTCTTGCTCTTTCTCTTTATCCCCTTTGGCTTTTTTTTCTCTTTTCTCTTTGCTCTTCCTCCTCCGTGCGTGCTTCCCTCCCTCCGTCCCTCCAGCTGCCTTTCAGCCAGCCCTTGCCCACCAGGCTCCTGTAGTCTCCCACATCCCCACACAGGCCAACTGCAAGCCCTCCCCCTGCTTCATAGGGCCGCAGCCTGCATTCTCTCATCCTTCCACACTCCTCCACCCCTCCATTTCGGAATGCCGGGCACTGACCAGTGGGGTACCGCACGGATCAGTACTGGGACCGCAGCTTTTTACAATCTATCTTCAGGATATACAAGATGGTATTAGCAATAACATTCGCAAATTTCATCAGCTGGGTGGCAGGGTGAAATGTGATGAGGATGTTAGGAGATTACAGGGTGACCTGGACAAGTTAGGTGAGTGCTCAGATGCATGGCAGATGCACTTTCACGTGGATAAATGGATCCTTATCCACTTTGGTGGCAAGAACAGGAAGGCAGATTACCACCTAAGTGGAATCAATTTAGGTAAAGGGGCAGTACAGAGAGATCTGGGGGTTCTTGTACACCACTCAATGAAGGTAAGCATGCAGGTACAGCAGGTAGTGAAGAAGGCTAATAGCATGCTGGCCTTCATAACAAGAGGGATTGAGTATAGAAGCAAAGAGGTCCTTCTGCAGCTGTACAGGGCCCTGGTGAGACCACACCTGGAGTACTGTGTGCAGTTCTGGTCTCCAAATTTGAGGAGAGACATTCTGGCTATTGAGGGAATGCAGCGTAGGTTCACGAGGTCAATTCCTGGAATGGCGGGATTACCTTACACTGAAAGACTGGAGCGACTGGGCTTGTGTACCCTTGAGTTTAGAAGACTGAGAGGGGATCTGGTTGAGACATATAAGATGATCAAAGGATTGGACACTCTGGCGGCAGGCAACATGTTTCCGCTGCGGGGTGAGTGCCGAAACAGAGGACACAGCTTAAAAATACGGGGTAGACCATTTAGGACAGAGATGAGGAGAAACTTCTTCACCCAGAGAGTGGTGGCTGTGTGGAATGCTCTGCCCCAGAGGGCAGTGGAGGCCCAGTCTCTGGATTCATTTAAGAAAGAGTTGGATAGAGCTCTCAAGGATAGTGGAATCAAGGGTTATGGAGATAAGGCAGGAACAGGATACTGATTAAGGATGATCAGCCATGATCATATTGAATGGTGGTGCAGGCTGGAAGGGCAGAATGGCCAACTCCTGCACCTATTGTCTATTGTCCGCCTTTCCTGACTGCCACCCGCAGACAGCGTGCAGCCCCAATCCTTTTCTTTCCGCCTTTCTTGCTGATTTTGGCAGCGCTCCGCTCTCCTCCCCTCCGTGTCTCGTGCCTGCAGGAGACTGATGCCAGGCACAGCAGCAGCAGCAAAAATAACCTGCCGCTCCATTGCCTGGCACAAGACAAGTGCAGAGGGGTGACTTGAGCAGCCACTGCTGGCGGAAAAAGCCGACTGCACCTGGTATTCCCAGGCGGTCTCCCATCCAAGTACTAACCAGGCCTGAGTCTGCTTAGCTTCCGAGATCAGACGAGATCGGGCATTTTCAGACTAGTATGGCCGTAGGCGCTGGTCCCTGCCTTTTCTCCCTACTTCAAGGCGTGCTGGCCAGCCACATTTTCTTTCTTGCTCTTTCTCTTTATCCCCTTTGGCTTTTTTTTCTCTTTTCTCTTTGCTCTTCCTCCTCCGTGCGTGCTTCCCTCCCTCCGTCCCTCCAGCTGCCTTTCAGCCAGCCCTTGCCCACCAGGCTCCTGTAGTCTCCCACATCCCCACACAGGCCAACTGCAAGCCCTCCCCCTGCTTCATAGGGCCGCAGCCTGCATTCTCTCATCCTTCCACACTCCTCCACCCCTCCATTTCGGAATGCCGGGCACTGACCAGTGGGGTACCGCACGGATCAGTACTGGGACCGCAGCTTTTTACAATCTATCTTCAGGATATACAAGATGGTATTAGCAATAACATTCGCAAATTTCATCAGCTGGGTGGCAGGGTGAAATGTGATGAGGATGTTAGGAGATTACAGGGTGACCTGGACAAGTTAGGTGAGTGCTCAGATGCATGGCAGATGCACTTTCACGTGGATAAATGGATCCTTATCCACTTTGGTGGCAAGAACAGGAAGGCAGATTACCACCTAAGTGGAATCAATTTAGGTAAAGGGGCAGTACAGAGAGATCTGGGGGTTCTTGTACACCACTCAATGAAGGTAAGCATGCAGGTACAGCAGGTAGTGAAGAAGGCTAATAGCATGCTGGCCTTCATAACAAGAGGGATTGAGTATAGAAGCAAAGAGGTCCTTCTGCAGCTGTACAGGGCCCTGGTGAGACCACACCTGGAGTACTGTGTGCAGTTCTGGTCTCCAAATTTGAGGAGAGACATTCTGGCTATTGAGGGAATGCAGCGTAGGTTCACGAGGTCAATTCCTGGAATGGCGGGATTACCTTACACTGAAAGACTGGAGCGACTGGGCTTGTGTACCCTTGAGTTTAGAAGACTGAGAGGGGATCTGGTTGAGACATATAAGATGATCAAAGGATTGGACACTCTGGCGGCAGGCAACATGTTTCCGCTGCGGGGTGAGTGCCGAAACAGAGGACACAGCTTAAAAATACGGGGTAGACCATTTAGGACAGAGATGAGGAGAAACTTCTTCACCCAGAGAGTGGTGGCTGTGTGGAATGCTCTGCCCCAGAGGGCAGTGGAGGCCCAGTCTCTGGATTCATTTAAGAAAGAGTTGGATAGAGCTCTCAAGGATAGTGGAATCAAGGGTTATGGAGATAAGGCAGGAACAGGATACTGATTAAGGATGATCAGCCATGATCATATTGAATGGTGGTGCAGGCTGGAAGGGCAGAATGGCCAACTCCTGCACCTATTGTCTATTGTCCGCCTTTCCTGACTGCCACCCGCAGACAGCGTGCAGCCCCAATCCCTTTCTTTCCGCCTTTCTTGCTGATTTTGGCAGCGCTCCGCTCTCCTCCCCTCCGTGTCTCGTGCCTGCAGGAGACTGATGCCAGGCACAGCAGCAGCAGCAAAAATAACCTGCCGCTCCATTGCCTGGCACAAGACAAGTGCAGAGGGGTGACTTGAGCAGCCACTGCTGGCGGAAAAAGCCTACTGCACCTGGTATTCCCAGGCGGTCTCCCATCCAACTACTAACCAGGCCTGAGTCTGCTTAGCTTCCGAGATCAGACGAGATCGGGCATTTTCAGACTAGTATGGCCGTAGGCGCTGGTCCCTGCCTTTTCTCCCTACTTCAAGGCGTGCTGGCCAGCCACATTTTCTTTCTTGCTCTTTCTCTTTATCCCCTTTGGCTTTTTTTTCTCTTTTCTCTTTGCTCTTCCTCCTCCGTGCGTGCTTCCCTCCCTCCGTCCCTCCAGCTGCCTTTCAGCCAGCCCTTGCCCACCAGGCTCCTGTAGTCTCCCACATCCCCACACAGGCCAACTGCAAGCCCTCCCCCTGCTTCATAGGGCCGCAGCCTGCATTCTCTCATCCTTCCACACTCCTCCACCCCTCCATTTCGGAATGCCGGGCACTGACCAGTGGGGTACCGCACGGATCAGTACTGGGACCGCAGCTTTTTACAATCTATCTTCAGGATATACAAGATGGTATTAGCAATAACATTCGCAAATTTCATCAGCTGGGTGGCAGGGTGAAATGTGATGAGGATGTTAGGAGATTACAGGGTGACCTGGACAAGTTAGGTGAGTGCTCAGATGCATGGCAGATGCACTTTCACGTGGATAAATGGATCCTTATCCACTTTGGTGGCAAGAACAGGAAGGCAGATTACCACCTAAGTGGAATCAATTTAGGTAAAGGGGCAGTACAGAGAGATCTGGGGGTTCTTGTACACCACTCAATGAAGGTAAGCATGCAGGTACAGCAGGTAGTGAAGAAGGCTAATAGCATGCTGGCCTTCATAACAAGAGGGATTGAGTATAGAAGCAAAGAGGTCCTTCTGCAGCTGTACAGGGCCCTGGTGAGACCACACCTGGAGTACTGTGTGCAGTTCTGGTCTCCAAATTTGAGGAGAGACATTCTGGCTATTGAGGGAATGCAGCATAGGTTCACGAGGTCAATTCCTGGAATGGCGGGATTACCTTACACTGAAAGACTGGAGCGACTGGGCTTGTGTACCCTTGAGTTTAGAAGACTGAGAGGGGATCTGGTTGAGACATATAAGATGATCAAAGGATTGGACACTCTGGCGGCAGGCAACATGTTTCCGCTGCGGGGTGAGTGCCGAAACAGAGGACACAGCTTAAAAATACGGGGTAGACCATTTAGGACAGAGATGAGGAGAAACTTCTTCACCCAGAGAGTGGTGGCTGTGTGGAATGCTCTGCCCCAGAGGGCAGTGGAGGCCCAGTCTCTGGATTCATTTAAGAAAGAGTTGGATAGAGCTCTCAAGGATAGTGGAATCAAGGGTTATGGAGATAAGGCAGGAACAGGATACTGATTAAGGATGATCAGCCATGATCATATTGAATGGTGGTGCAGGCTGGAAGGGCAGAATGGCCAACTCCTGCACCTATTGTCTATTGTCCGCCTTTCCTGACTGCCACCCGCAGACAGCGTGCAGCCCCAATCCTTTTCTTTCCGCCTTTCTTGCTGATTTTGGCAGCGCTCCGCTCTCCTCCCCTCCGTGTCTCGTGCCTGCAGGAGACTGATGCCAGGCACAGCAGCAGCAGCAAAAATAACCTGCCGCTCCATTGCCTGGCACAAGACAAGTGCAGAGGGGTGACTTGAGCAGCCACTGCTGGCGGAAAAAGCCGACTGCACCTGGTATTCCCAGGCGGTCTCCCATCCAAGTACTAACCAGGCCTGAGTCTGCTTAGCTTCCGAGATCAGACGAGATCGGGCATTTTCAGACTAGTATGGCCGTAGGCGCTGGTCCCTGCCTTTTCTCCCTACTTCAAGGCGTGCTGGCCAGCCACATTTTCTTTCTTGCTCTTTCTCTTTATCCCCTTTGGCTTTTTTTTCTCTTTTCTCTTTGCTCTTCCTCCTCCGTGCGTGCTTCCCTCCCTCCGTCCCTCCAGCTGCCTTTCAGCCAGCCCTTGCCCACCAGGCTCCTGTAGTCTCCCACATCCCCACACAGGCCAACTGCAAGCCCTCCCCCTGCTTCATAGGGCCGCAGCCTGCATTCTCTCATCCTTCCACACTCCTCCACCCCTCCATTTCGGAATGCCGGGCACTGACCAGTGGGGTACCGCACGGATCAGTACTGGGACCGCAGCTTTTTACAATCTATCTTCAGGATATACAAGATGGTATTAGCAATAACATTCGCAAATTTCATCAGCTGGGTGGCAGGGTGAAATGTGATGAGGATGTTAGGAGATTACAGGGTGACCTGGACAAGTTAGGTGAGTGCTCAGATGCATGGCAGATGCACTTTCACGTGGATAAATGGATCCTTATCCACTTTGGTGGCAAGAACAGGAAGGCAGATTACCACCTAAGTGGAATCAATTTAGGTAAAGGGGCAGTACAGAGAGATCTGGGGGTTCTTGTACACCACTCAATGAAGGTAAGCATGCAGGTACAGCAGGTAGTGAAGAAGGCTAATAGCATGCTGGCCTTCATAACAAGAGGGATTGAGTATAGAAGCAAAGAGGTCCTTCTGCAGCTGTACAGGGCCCTGGTGAGACCACACCTGGAGTACTGTGTGCAGTTCTGGTCTCCAAATTTGAGGAGAGACATTCTGGCTATTGAGGGAATGCAGCGTAGGTTCACGAGGTCAATTCCTGGAATGGCGGGATTACCTTACACTGAAAGACTGGAGCGACTGGGCTTGTGTACCCTTGAGTTTAGAAGACTGAGAGGGGATCTGGTTGAGACATATAAGATGATCAAAGGATTGGACACTCTGGCGGCAGGCAACATGTTTCCGCTGCGGGGTGAGTGCCGAAACAGAGGACACAGCTTAAAAATACGGGGTAGACCATTTAGGACAGAGATGAGGAGAAACTTCTTCACCCAGAGAGTGGTGGCTGTGTGGAATGCTCTGCCCCAGAGGGCAGTGGAGGCCCAGTCTCTGGATTCATTTAAGAAAGAGTTGGATAGAGCTCTCAAGGATAGTGGAATCAAGGGTTATGGAGATAAGGCAGGAACAGGATACTGATTAAGGATGATCAGCCATGATCATATTGAATGGTGGTGCAGGCTGGAAGGGCAGAATGGCCAACTCCTGCACCTATTGTCTATTGTCCGCCTTTCCTGACTGCCACCCGCAGACAGCGTGCAGCCCCAATCCCTTTCTTTCCGCCTTTCTTGCTGATTTTGGCAGCGCTCCGCTCTCCTCCCCTCCGTGTCTCGTGCCTGCAGGAGACTGATGCCAGGCACAGCAGCAGCAGCAAAAATAACCTGCCGCTCCATTGCCTGGCACAAGACAAGTGCAGAGGGGTGACTTGAGCAGCCACTGCTGGCGGAAAAAGCCTACTGCACCTGGTATTCCCAGGCGGTCTCCCATCCAAGTACTAACCAGGCCTGAGTCTGCTTAGCTTCCGAGATCAGACGAGATCGGGCGTTTTCAGACTAGTATGGCCGTAGGCGCTGGCCCCTGCCTTTTCTCCCTACTTCAAGGCGTGCTAGCCAGCCACATTTTCTTTCTTGCTCTTTCTCTTTATCCCCTTTGGCTTTTTTTTCTCTTTTCTCTTTGCTCTTCCTCCTCCGTGCGTGCTTCCCTCCCTCCGTCCCTCCAGCTGCCTTTCAGCCAGCCCTTGCCCACCAGGCTCCTGTAGTCTCCCACATCCCCACACAGGCCAACTGCAAGCCCTCCCCCTGCTTCATAGGGCCGCAGCCTGCATTCTCTCATCCTTCCACACTCCTCCACCCCTCCATTTCGGAATGCCGGGCACTGACCAGTGGGGTACCGCACGGATCAGTACTGGGACCGCAGCTTTTTACAATCTATCTTCAGGATATACAAGATGGTATTAGCAATAACATTCGCAAATTTCATCAGCTGGGTGGCAGGGTGAAATGTGATGAGGATGTTAGGAGATTACAGGGTGACCTGGACAAGTTAGGTGAGTGCTCAGATGCATGGCAGATGCACTTTCACGTGGATAAATGGATCCTTATCCACTTTGGTGGCAAGAACAGGAAGGCAGATTACCACCTAAGTGGAATCAATTTAGGTAAAGGGGCAGTACAGAGAGATCTGGGGGTTCTTGTACACCACTCAATGAAGGTAAGCATGCAGGTACAGCAGGTAGTGAAGAAGGCTAATAGCATGCTGGCCTTCATAACAAGAGGGATTGAGTATAGAAGCAAAGAGGTCCTTCTGCAGCTGTACAGGGCCCTGGTGAGACCACACCTGGAGTACTGTGTGCAGTTCTGGTCTCCAAATTTGAGGAGAGACATTCTGGCTATTGAGGGAATGCAGCGTAGGTTCACGAGGTCAATTCCTGGAATGGCGGGATTACCTTACACTGAAAGACTGGAGCGACTGGGCTTGTGTACCCTTGAGTTTAGAAGACTGAGAGGGGATCTGGTTGAGACATATAAGATGATCAAAGGATTGGACACTCTGGCGGCAGGCAACATGTTTCCGCTGCGGGGTGAGTGCCGAAACAGAGGACACAGCTTAAAAATACGGGGTAGACCATTTAGGACAGAGATGAGGAGAAACTTCTTCACCCAGAGAGTGGTGGCTGTGTGGAATGCTCTGCCCCAGAGGGCAGTGGAGGCCCAGTCTCTGGATTCATTTAAGAAAGAGTTGGATAGAGCTCTCAAGGATAGTGGAATCAAGGGTTATGGAGATAAGGCAGGAACAGGATACTGATTAAGGATGATCAGCCATGATCATATTGAATGGTGGTGCAGGCTGGAAGGGCAGAATGGCCAACTCCTGCACCTATTGTCTATTGTCCGCCTTTCCTGACTGCCACCCGCAGACAGCGTGCAGCCCCAATCCTTTTCTTTCCGCCTTTCTTGCTGATTTTGGCAGCGCTCCGCTCTCCTCCCCTCCGTGTCTCGTGCCTGCAGGAGACTGATGCCAGGCACAGCAGCAGCAGCAAAAATAACCTGCCGCTCCATTGCCTGGCACAAGACAAGTGCAGAGGGGTGACTTGAGCAGCCACTGCTGGCGGAAAAAGCCGACTGCACCTGGTATTCCCAGGCGGTCTCCCATCCAAGTACTAACCAGGCCTGAGTCTGCTTAGCTTCCGAGATCAGACGAGATCGGGCATTTTCAGACTAGTATGGCCGTAGGCGCTGGTCCCTGCCTTTTCTCCCTACTTCAAGGCGTGCTGGCCAGCCACATTTTCTTTCTTGCTCTTTCTCTTTATCCCCTTTGGCTTTTTTTTCTCTTTTCTCTTTGCTCTTCCTCCTCCGTGCGTGCTTCCCTCCCTCCGTCCCTCCAGCTGCCTTTCAGCCAGCCCTTGCCCACCAGGCTCCTGTAGTCTCCCACATCCCCACACAGGCCAACTGCAAGCCCTCCCCCTGCTTCATAGGGCCGCAGCCTGCATTCTCTCATCCTTCCACACTCCTCCACCCCTCCATTTCGGAATGCCGGGCACTGACCAGTGGGGTACCGCACGGATCAGTACTGGGACCGCAGCTTTTTACAATCTATCTTCAGGATATACAAGATGGTATTAGCAATAACATTCGCAAATTTCATCAGCTGGGTGGCAGGGTGAAATGTGATGAGGATGTTAGGAGATTACAGGGTGACCTGGACAAGTTAGGTGAGTGCTCAGATGCATGGCAGATGCACTTTCACGTGGATAAATGGATCCTTATCCACTTTGGTGGCAAGAACAGGAAGGCAGATTACCACCTAAGTGGAATCAATTTAGGTAAAGGGGCAGTACAGAGAGATCTGGGGGTTCTTGTACACCACTCAATGAAGGTAAGCATGCAGGTACAGCAGGTAGTGAAGAAGGCTAATAGCATGCTGGCCTTCATAACAAGAGGGATTGAGTATAGAAGCAAAGAGGTCCTTCTGCAGCTGTACAGGGCCCTGGTGAGACCACACCTGGAGTACTGTGTGCAGTTCTGGTCTCCAAATTTGAGGAGAGACATTCTGGCTATTGAGGGAATGCAGCGTAGGTTCACGAGGTCAATTCCTGGAATGGCGGGATTACCTTACACTGAAAGACTGGAGCGACTGGGCTTGTGTACCCTTGAGTTTAGAAGACTGAGAGGGGATCTGGTTGAGACATATAAGATGATCAAAGGATTGGACACTCTGGCGGCAGGCAACATGTTTCCGCTGCGGGGTGAGTGCCGAAACAGAGGACACAGCTTAAAAATACGGGGTAGACCATTTAGGACAGAGATGAGGAGAAACTTCTTCACCCAGAGAGTGGTGGCTGTGTGGAATGCTCTGCCCCAGAGGGCAGTGGAGGCCCAGTCTCTGGATTCATTTAAGAAAGAGTTGGATAGAGCTCTCAAGGATAGTGGAATCAAGGGTTATGGAGATAAGGCAGGAACAGGATACTGATTAAGGATGATCAGCCATGATCATATTGAATGGTGGTGCAGGCTGGAAGGGCAGAATGGCCAACTCCTGCACCTATTGTCTATTGTCCGCCTTTCCTGACTGCCACCCGCAGACAGCGTGCAGCCCCAATCCCTTTCTTGCTGATTTTGGCAGCGCTCCGCTCTCCTCCCCTCCGTGTCTCGTGCCTGCAGGAGACTGATGCCAGGCACAGCAGCAGCAGCAAAAATAACCTGCCGCTCCATTGCCTGGCACAAGACAAGTGCAGAGGGGTGACTTGAGCAGCCACTGCTGGCGGAAAAAGCCGACTGCACCTGGTATTCCCAGGCGGTCTCCCATCCAAGTACTAACCAGGCCTGAGTCTGCTTAGCTTCCGAGATCAGACGAGATCGGGCATTTTCAGACTAGTATGGCCGTAGGCGCTGGTCCCTGCCTTTTCTCCCTACTTCAAGGCGTGCTGGCCAGCCACATTTTCTTTCTTGCTCTTTCTCTTTATCCCCTTTGGCTTTTTTTTCTCTTTTCTCTTTGCTCTTCCTCCTCCGTGCGTGCTTCCCTCCCTCCGTCCCTCCAGCTGCCTTTCAGCCAGCCCTTGCCCACCAGGCTCCTGTAGTCTCCCACATCCCCACACAGGCCAACTGCAAGCCCTCCCCCTGCTTCATAGGGCCGCAGCCTGCATTCTCTCATCCTTCCACACTCCTCCACCCCTCCATTTCGGAATGCCGGGCACTGACCAGTGGGGTACCGCACGGATCAGTACTGGGACCGCAGCTTTTTACAATCTATCTTCAGGATATACAAGATGGTATTAGCAATAACATTCGCAAATTTCATCAGCTGGGTGGCAGGGTGAAATGTGATGAGGATGTTAGGAGATTACAGGGTGACCTGGACAAGTTAGGTGAGTGCTCAGATGCATGGCAGATGCACTTTCACGTGGATAAATGGATCCTTATCCACTTTGGTGGCAAGAACAGGAAGGCAGATTACCACCTAAGTGGAATCAATTTAGGTAAAGGGGCAGTACAGAGAGATCTGGGGGTTCTTGTACACCACTCAATGAAGGTAAGCATGCAGGTACAGCAGGTAGTGAAGAAGGCTAATAGCATGCTGGCCTTCATAACAAGAGGGATTGAGTATAGAAGCAAAGAGGTCCTTCTGCAGCTGTACAGGGCCCTGGTGAGACCACACCTGGAGTACTGTGTGCAGTTCTGGTCTCCAAATTTGAGGAGAGACATTCTGGCTATTGAGGGAATGCAGCGTAGGTTCACGAGGTCAATTCCTGGAATGGCGGGATTACCTTACACTGAAAGACTGGAGCGACTGGGCTTGTGTACCCTTGAGTTTAGAAGACTGAGAGGGGATCTGGTTGAGACATATAAGATGATCAAAGGATTGGACACTCTGGCGGCAGGCAACATGTTTCCGCTGCGGGGTGAGTGCCGAAACAGAGGACACAGCTTAAAAATACGGGGTAGACCATTTAGGACAGAGATGAGGAGAAACTTCTTCACCCAGAGAGTGGTGGCTGTGTGGAATGCTCTGCCCCAGAGGGCAGTGGAGGCCCAGTCTCTGGATTCATTTAAGAAAGAGTTGGATAGAGCTCTCAAGGATAGTGGAATCAAGGGTTATGGAGATAAGGCAGGAACAGGATACTGATTAAGGATGATCAGCCATGATCATATTGAATGGTGGTGCAGGCTGGAAGGGCAGAATGGCCAACTCCTGCACCTATTGTCTATTGTCCGCCTTTCCTGACTGCCACCCGCAGACAGCGTGCAGCCCCAATCCCTTTCTTGCTGATTTTGGCAGCGCTCCGCTCTCCTCCCCTCCGTGTCTCGTGCCTGCAGGAGACTGATGCCAGGCACAGCAGCAGCAGCAAAAATAACCTGCCGCTCCATTGCCTGGCACAAGACAAGTGCAGAGGGGTGACTTGAGCAGCCACTGCTGGCGGAAAAAGCCTACTGCACCTGGTATTCCCAGGCGGTCTCCCATCCAAGTACTAACCAGGCCTGAGTCTGCTTAGCTTCCGAGATCAGACGAGATCGGGCGTTTTCAGACTAGTATGGCCGTAGGCGCTGGCCCCTGCCTTTTCTCCCTACTTCAAGGCGTGCTGGCCAGCCACATTTTCTTTCTTGCTCTTTCTCTTTATCCCCTTTGGCTTTTTTTTCTCTTTTCTCTTTGCTCTTCCTCCTCCGTGCGTGCTTCCCTCCCTCCGTCCCTCCAGCTGCCTTTCAGCCAGCCCTTGCCCACCAGGCTCCTGTAGTCTCCCACATCCCCACACAGGCCAACTGCAAGCCCTCCCCCTGCTTCATAGGGCCGCAGCCTGCATTCTCTCATCCTTCCACACTCCTCCACCCCTCCATTTCGGAATGCCGGGCACTGACCAGTGGGGTACCGCACGGATCAGTACTGGGACCACAGCTTTTTACAATCTATCTTCAGGATATACAAGATAGTATTAGCAATAACATTCGCAAATTTCATCAGCTGGGTGGCAGGGTGAAATGTGATGAGGATGTTAGGAGATTACAGGGTGACCTGGACAAGTTAGGTGAGTGCTCAGATGCATGGCAGATGCACTTTCACGTGGATAAATGGATCCTTATCCACTTTGGTGGCAAGAACAGGAAGGCAGATTACCACCTAAGTGGAATCAATTTAGGTAAAGGGGCAGTACAGAGAGATCTGGGGGTTCTTGTACACCACTCAATGAAGGTAAGCATGCAGGTACAGCAGGTAGTGAAGAAGGCTAATAGCATGCTGGCCTTCATAACAAGAGGGATTGAGTATAGAAGCAAAGAGGTCCTTCTGCAGCTGTACAGGGCCCTGGTGAGACCACACCTGGAGTACTGTGTGCAGTTCTGGTCTCCAAATTTGAGGAGAGACATTCTGGCTATTGAGGGAATGCAGCGTAGGTTCACGAGGTCAATTCCTGGAATGGCGGGATTACCTTACACTGAAAGACTGGAGCGACTGGGCTTGTGTACCCTTGAGTTTAGAAGACTGAGAGGGGATCTGGTTGAGACATATAAGATGATCAAAGGATTGGACACTCTGGCGGCAGGCAACATGTTTCCGCTGCGGGGTGAGTGCCGAAACAGAGGACACAGCTTAAAAATACGGGGTAGACCATTTAGGACAGAGATGAGGAGAAACTTCTTCACCCAGAGAGTGGTGGCTGTGTGGAATGCTCTGCCCCAGAGGGCAGTGGAGGCCCAGTCTCTGGATTCATTTAAGAAAGAGTTGGATAGAGCTCTCAAGGATAGTGGAATCAAGGGTTATGGAGATAAGGCAGGAACAGGATACTGATTAAGGATGATCAGCCATGATCATATTGAATGGTGGTGCAGGCTGGAAGGGCAGAATGGCCAACTCCTGCACCTATTGTCTATTGTCCGCCTTTCCTGACTGCCACCCGCAGACAGCGTGCAGCCCCAATCCCTTTCTTTCCGCCTTTCTTGCTGATTTTGGCAGCGCTCCGCTCTCCTCCCCTCCGTGTCTCGTGCCTGCAGGAGACTGATGCCAGGCACAGCAGCAGCAGCAAAAATAACCTGCCGCTCCATTGCCTGGCACAAGACAAGTGCAGAGGGGTGACTTGAGCAGCCACTGCTGGCGGAAAAAGCCTACTGCACCTGGTATTCCCAGGCGGTCTCCCATCCAAGTACTAACCAGGCCTGAGTCTGCTTAGCTTCCGAGATCAGACAAGATTGGGCGTTTTCAGACTAGTATGGCCGTAGGCGCTGGCCCCTGCCTTTTCTCCCTACTTCAAGGCGTGCTGGCCAGCCACATTTTCTTTCTTGCTCTTTCTCTTTATCCCCTTTGGCTTTTTTTTCTCTTTTCTCTTTGCTCTTCCTCCTCCGTGCGTGCTTCCCTCCCTCCGTCCCTCCAGCTGCCTTTCAGCCAGCCCTTGCCCACCAGGCTCCTGTAGTCTCCCACATCCCCACACAGGCCAACTGCAAGCCCTCCCCCTGCTTCATAGGGCCGCAGCCTGCATTCTCTCATCCTTCCACACTCCTCCACCCCTCCATTTCGGAATGCCGGGCACTGACCAGTGGGGTACCGCACGGATCAGTACTGGGACCGCAGCTTTTTACAATCTATCTTCAGGATATACAAGATGGTATTAGCAATAACATTCGCAAATTTCATCAGCTGGGTGGCAGGGTGAAATGTGATGAGGATGTTAGGAGATTACAGGGTGACCTGGACAAGTTAGGTGAGTGCTCAGATGCATGGCAGATGCACTTTCACGTGGATAAATGGATCCTTATCCACTTTGGTGGCAAGAACAGGAAGGCAGATTACCACCTAAGTGGAATCAATTTAGGTAAAGGGGCAGTACAGAGAGATCTGGGGGTTCTTGTACACCACTCAATGAAGGTAAGCATGCAGGTACAGCAGGTAGTGAAGAAGGCTAATAGCATGCTGGCCTTCATAACAAGAGGGATTGAGTATAGAAGCAAAGAGGTCCTTCTGCAGCTGTACAGGGCCCTGGTGAGACCACACCTGGAGTACTGTGTGCAGTTCTGGTCTCCAAATTTGAGGAGAGACATTCTGGCTATTGAGGGAATGCAGCGTAGGTTCACGAGGTCAATTCCTGGAATGGCGGGATTACCTTACACTGAAAGACTGGAGCGACTGGGCTTGTGTACCCTTGAGTTTAGAAGACTGAGAGGGGATCTGGTTGAGACATATAAGATGATCAAAGGATTGGACACTCTGGCGGCAGGCAACATGTTTCCGCTGCGGGGTGAGTGCCGAAACAGAGGACACAGCTTAAAAATACGGGGTAGACCATTTAGGACAGAGATGAGGAGAAACTTCTTCACCCAGAGAGTGGTGGCTGTGTGGAATGCTCTGCCCCAGAGGGCAGTGGAGGCCCAGTCTCTGGATTAATTTAAGAAAGAGTTGGATAGAGCTCTCAAGGATAGTGGAATCAAGGGTTATGGAGATAAGGCAGGAACAGGATACTGATTAAGGATGATCAGCCATGATCATATTGAATGGTGGTGCAGGCTGGAAGGGCAGAATGGCCAACTCCTGCACCTATTGTCTATTGTCCGCCTTTCCTGACTGCCACCCGCAGACAGCGTGCAGCCCCAATCCCTTTCTTTCCGCCTTTCTTGCTGATTTTGGCAGCGCTCCGCTCTCCTCCCCTCCGTGTCTCGTGCCTGCAGGAGACTGATGCCAGGCACAGCAGCAGCAGCAAAAATAACCTGCCGCTCCATTGCCTGGCACAAGACAAGTGCAGAGGGGTGACTTGAGCAGCCACTGCTGGCGGAAAAAGCCTACTGCACCTGGTATTCCCAGGCGGTCTCCCATCCAAGTACTAACCAGGCCTGAGTCTGCTTAGCTTACGAGATCAGGCATTTTCAGACTAGTATGGCCGTAGGCGCTGGCCCCTGCCTTTTCTCCCTACTTCAAGGCGTGCTGGCCAGCCACATTTTCTTTCTTGCTCTTTCTCTTTATCCCCTTTGGCTTTTTTTTCTCTTTTCTCTTTGCTCTTCCTCCTCCGTGCGTGCTTCCCTCCCTCCGTCCCTCCAGCTGCCTTTCAGCCAGCCCTTGCCCACCAGGCTCCTGTAGTCTTCCACATCCCCACACAGGCCAACTGCAAGCCCTCCCCCTGCTTCATAGGGCCGCAGCCTGCATTCTCTCATCCTTCCACACTCCTCCACCCCTCCATTTCGGAATGCCGGGCACTGACCAGTGGGGTACCGCACGGATCAGTACTGGGACCGCAGCTTTTTACAATCTATCTTCAGGATATACAAGATGGTATTAGCAATAACATTCGCAAATTTCATCAGCTGGGTGGCAGGGTGAAATGTGATGAGGATGTTAGGAGATTACAGGGTGACCTGGACAAGTTAGGTGAGTGCTCAGATGCATGGCAGATGCACTTTCACGTGGATAAATGGATCCTTATCCACTTTGGTGGCAAGAACAGGAAGGCAGATTACCACCTAAGTGGAATCAATTTAGGTAAAGGGGCAGTACAGAGAGATCTGGGGGTTCTTGTACACCACTCAATGAAGGTAAGCATGCAGGTACAGCAGGTAGTGAAGAAGGCTAATAGCATGCTGGCCTTCATAACAAGAGGGATTGAGTATAGAAGCAAAGAGGTCCTTCTGCAGCTGTACAGGGCCCTGGTGAGACCACACCTGGAGTACTGTGTGCAGTTCTGGTCTCCAAATTTGAGGAGAGACATTCTGGCTATTGAGGGAATGCAGCGTAGGTTCACGAGGTCAATTCCTGGAATGGCGGGATTACCTTACACTGAAAGACTGGAGCGACTGGGCTTGTGTACCCTTGAGTTTAGAAGACTGAGAGGGGATCTGGTTGAGACATATAAGATGATCAAAGGATTGGACACTCTGGCGGCAGGCAACATGTTTCCGCTGCGGGGTGAGTGCCGAAACAGAGGACACAGCTTAAAAATACGGGGTAGACCATTTAGGACAGAGATGAGGAGAAACTTCTTCACCCAGAGAGTGGTGGCTGTGTGGAATGCTCTGCCCCAGAGGGCAGTGGAGGCCCAGTCTCTGGATTCATTTAAGAAAGAGTTGGATAGAGCTCTCAAGGATAGTGGAATCAAGGGTTATGGAGATAAGGCAGGAACAGGATACTGATTAAGGATGATCAGCCATGATCATATTGAATGGTGGTGCAGGCTGGAAGGGCAGAATGGCCAACTCCTGCACCTATTGTCTATTGTCCGCCTTTCCTGACTGCCACCCGCAGACAGCGTGCAGCCCCAATCCCTTTCTTTCCGCCTTTCTTGCTGATTTTGGCAGCGCTCCGCTCTCCTCCCCTCCGTGTCTCGTGCCTGCAGGAGACTGATGCCAGGCACAGCAGCAGCCGCAAAAATAACCTGCCGCTCCATTGCCTGGCACAAGACAAGTGCAGAGGGGTGACTTGAGCAGCCACTGCTGGCGGAAAAAGCCTACTGCACCTGGTATTCCCAGGCGGTCTCCCATCCAAGTACTAACCAGGCCTGAGTCTGCTTAGCTTCCGAGATCAGACGAGATCGGGCGTTTTCAGACTAGTATGGCCGTAGGCGCTGGCCCCTGCCTTTTCTCCCTACTTCAAGGCGTGCTGGCCAGCCACATTTTCTTTCTTGCTCTTTCTCTTTATCCCCTTTGGCTTTTTTTTCTCTTTTCTCTTTGCTCTTCCTCCTCCGTGCGTGCTTCCCTCCCTCCGTCCCTCCAGCTGCCTTTCAGCCAGCCCTTGCCCACCAGGCTCCTGTAGTCTCCCACATCCCCACACAGGCCAACTGCAAGCCCTCCCCCTGCTTCATAGGGCCGCAGCCTGCATTCTCTCATCCTTCCACACTCCTCCACCCCTCCATTTCGGAATGCCGGGCACTGACCAGTGGGGTACCGCACGGATCAGTACTGGGACCACAGCTTTTTACAATCTATCTTCAGGATATACAAGATAGTATTAGCAATAACATTCGCAAATTTCATCAGCTGGGTGGCAGGGTGAAATGTGATGAGGATGTTAGGAGATTACAGGGTGACCTGGACAAGTTAGGTGAGTGCTCAGATGCATGGCAGATGCACTTTCACGTGGATAAATGGATCCTTATCCACTTTGGTGGCAAGAACAGGAAGGCAGATTACCACCTAAGTGGAATCAATTTAGGTAAAGGGGCAGTACAGAGAGATCTGGGGGTTCTTGTACACCACTCAATGAAGGTAAGCATGCAGGTACAGCAGGTAGTGAAGAAGGCTAATAGCATGCTGGCCTTCATAACAAGAGGGATTGAGTATAGAAGCAAAGAGGTCCTTCTGCAGCTGTACAGGGCCCTGGTGAGACCACACCTGGAGTACTGTGTGCAGTTCTGGTCTCCAAATTTGAGGAGAGACATTCTGGCTATTGAGGGAATGCAGCGTAGGTTCACGAGGTCAATTCCTGGAATGGCGGGATTACCTTACACTGAAAGACTGGAGCGACTGGGCTTGTGTACCCTTGAGTTTAGAAGACTGAGAGGGGATCTGGTTGAGACATATAAGATGATCAAAGGATTGGACACTCTGGCGGCAGGCAACATGTTTCCGCTGCGGGGTGAGTGCCGAAACAGAGGACACAGCTTAAAAATACGGGGTAGACCATTTAGGACAGAGATGAGGAGAAACTTCTTCACCCAGAGAGTGGTGGCTGTGTGGAATGCTCTGCCCCAGAGGGCAGTGGAGGCCCAGTCTCTGGATTCATTTAAGAAAGAGTTGGATAGAGCTCTCAAGGATAGTGGAATCAAGGGTTATGGAGATAAGGCAGGAACAGGATACTGATTAAGGATGATCAGCCATGATCATATTGAATGGTGGTGCAGGCTGGAAGGGCAGAATGGCCAACTCCTGCACCTATTGTCTATTGTCCGCCTTTCCTGACTGCCACCCGCAGACAGCGTGCAGCCCCAATCCCTTTCTTTCCGCCTTTCTTGCTGATTTTGGCAGCGCTCCGCTCTCCTCCCCTCCGTGTCTCGTGCCTGCAGGAGACTGATGCCAGGCACAGCAGCAGCAGCAAAAATAACCTGCCGCTCCATTGCCTGGCACAAGACAAGTGCAGAGGGGTGACTTGAGCAGCCACTGCTGGCGGAAAAAGCCTACTGCACCTGGTATTCCCAGGCGGTCTCCCATCCAAGTACTAACCAGGCCTGAGTCTGCTTAGCTTCCGAGATCAGACGAGATCGGGCGTTTTCAGACTAGTATGGCCGTAGGCGCTGGCCCCTGCCTTTTCTCCCTACTTCAAGGCGTGCTGGCCAGCCACATTTTCTTTCTTGCTCTTTCTCTTTATCCCCTTTGGCTTTTTTTTCTCTTTTCTCTTTGCTCTTCCTCCTCCGTGCGTGCTTCCCTCCCTCCGTCCCTCCAGCTGCCTTTCAGCCAGCCCTTGCCCACCAGGCTCCTGTAGTCTCCCACATCCCCACACAGGCCAACTGCAAGCCCTCCCCCTGCTTCATAGGGCCGCAGCCTGCATTCTCTCATCCTTCCACACTCCTCCACCCCTCCATTTCGGAATGCCGGGCACTGACCAGTGGGGTACCGCACGGATCAGTACTGGGACCGCAGCTTTTTACAATCTATCTTCAGGATATACAAGATGGTATTAGCAATAACATTCGCAAATTTCATCAGCTGGGTGGCAGGGTGAAATGTGATGAGGATGTTAGGAGATTACAGGGTGACCTGGACAAGTTAGGTGAGTGCTCAGATGCATGGCAGATGCACTTTCACGTGGATAAATGGATCCTTATCCACTTTGGTGGCAAGAACAGGAAGGCAGATTACCACCTAAGTGGAATCAATTTAGGTAAAGGGGCAGTACAGAGAGATCTGGGGGTTCTTGTACACCACTCAATGAAGGTAAGCATGCAGGTACAGCAGGTAGTGAAGAAGGCTAATAGCATGCTGGCCTTCATAACAAGAGGGATTGAGTATAGAAGCAAAGAGGTCCTTCTGCAGCTGTACAGGGCCCTGGTGAGACCACACCTGGAGTACTGTGTGCAGTTCTGGTCTCCAAATTTGAGGAGAGACATTCTGGCTATTGAGGGAATGCAGCGTAGGTTCACGAGGTCAATTCCTGGAATGGCGGGATTACCTTACACTGAAAGACTGGAGCGACTGGGCTTGTGTACCCTTGAGTTTAGAAGACTGAGAGGGGATCTGGTTGAGACATATAAGATGATCAAAGGATTGGACACTCTGGCGGCAGGCAACATGTTTCCGCTGCGGGGTGAGTGCTGAAACAGAGGACACAGCTTAAAAATACGGGGTAGACCATTTAGGACAGAGATGAGGAGAAACTTCTTCACCCAGAGAGTGGTGGCTGTGTGGAATGCTCTGCCCCAGAGGGCAGTGGAGGCCCAGTCTCTGGATTCATTTAAGAAAGAGTTGGATAGAGCTCTCAAGGATAGTGGAATCAAGGGTTATGGAGATAAGGCAGGAACAGGATACTGATTAAGGATGATCAGCCATGATCATATTGAATGGTGGTGCAGGCTGGAAGGGCAGAATGGCCAACTCCTGCACCTATTGTCTATTGTCCGCCTTTCCTGACTGCCACCCGCAGACAGCGTGCAGCCCCAATCCCTTTCTTTCCGCCTTTCTTGCTGATTTTGGCAGCGCTCCGCTCTCCTCCCCTCCGTGTCTCGTGCCTGCAGGAGACTGATGCCAGGCACAGCAGCAGCAGCAAAAATAACCTGCCGCTCCATTGCCTGGCACAAGACAAGTGCAGAGGGGTGACTTGAGCAGCCACTGCTGGCGGAAAAAGCCTACTGCACCTGGTATTCCCAGGCGGTCTCCCATCCAAGTACTAACCAGGCCTGAGTCTGCTTAGCTTCCGAGATCGGGCGTTTTCAGACTAGTATGGCCGTAGGCGCTGGCCCCTGCCTTTTCTCCCTACTTCAAGGCGTGCTGGCCAGCCACATTTTCTTTCTTGCTCTTTCTCTTTATCCCCTTTGGCTTTTTTTTCTCTTTTCTCTTTGCTCTTCCTCCTCCGTGCGTGCTTCCCTCCCTCCGTCCCTCCAGCTGCCTTTCAGCCAGCCCTTGCCCACCAGGCTCCTGTAGTCTCCCACATCCCCACACAGGCCAACTGCAAGCCCTCCCCCTGCTTCATAGGGCCGCAGCCTGCATTCTCTCATCCTTCCACACTCCTCCACCCCTCCATTTCGGAATGCCAGGCACTGACCAGTGGGGTACCGCACGGATCAGTACTGGGACCGCAGCTTTTTACAATCTATCTTCAGGATATACAAGATGGTATTAGCAATAACATTCGCAAATTTCATCAGCTGGGTGGCAGGGTGAAATGTGATGAGGATGTTAGGAGATTACAGGGTGACCTGGACAAGTTAGGTGAGTGCTCAGATGCATGGCAGATGCACTTTCACGTGGATAAATGAATCCTTATCCACTTTGGTGGCAAGAACAGGAAGGCAGATTACCACCTAAGTGGAATCAATTTAGGTAAAGGGGCAGTACAGAGAGATCTGGGGGTTCTTGTACACCACTCAATGAAGGTAAGCATGCAGGTACAGCAGGTAGTGAAGAAGGCTAATAGCATGCTGGCCTTCATAACAAGAGGGATTGAGTATAGAAGCAAAGAGGTCCTTCTGCAGCTGTACAGGGCCCTGGTGAGACCACACCTGGAGTACTGTGTGCAGTTCTGGTCTCCAAATTTGAGGAGAGACATTCTGGCTATTGAGGGAATGCAGCGTAGGTACACGAGGTCAATTCCTGGAATGGCGGGATTACCTTACACTGAAAGACTGGAGCGACTGGGCTTGTGTACCCTTGAGTTTAGAAGACTGAGAGGGGATCTGGTTGAGACATATAAGATGATCAAAGGATTGGACACTCTGGCGGCAGGCAACATGTTTCCGCTGCGGGGTGAGTGCCGAAACAGAGGACACAGCTTAAAAATACGGGGTAGACCATTTAGGACAGAGATGAGGAGAAACTTCTTCACCCAGAGAGTGGTGGCTGTGTGGAATGCTCTGCCCCAGAGGGCAGTGGAGGCCCAGTCTCTGGATTCATTTAAGAAAGAGTTGGATAGAGCTCTCAAGGATAGTGGAATCAAGGGTTATGGAGATAAGGCAGGAACAGGATACTGATTAAGGATGATCAGCCATGATCATATTGAATGGTGGTGCAGGCTGGAAGGGCAGAATGGCCAACTCCTGCACCTATTGTCTATTGTCCGCCTTTCCTGACTGCCACCCGCAGACAGCGTGCAGCCCCAATCCCTTTCTTTCCGCCTTTCTTGCTGATTTTGGCAGCGCTCCGCTCTCCTCCCCTCCGTGTCTCGTGCCTGCAGGAGACTGATGCCAGGCACAGCAGCAGCAGCAAAAATAACCTGCCGCTCCATTGCCTGGCACAAGACAAGTGCAGAGGGGTGACTTGAGCAGCCACTGCTGGCGGAAAAAGCCTACTGCACCTGGTATTCCCAGGCGGTCTCCCATCCAAGTACTAACCAGGCCTGAGTCTGCTTAGCTTCCGAGATCAGACGAGATCGGGCGTTTTCAGACTAGTATGGCCGTAGGCGCTGGCCCCTGCCTTTTCTCCCTACTTCAAGGCGTGCTGGCCAGCCACATTTTCTTTCTTGCTCTTTCTCTTTATCCCCTTTGGCTTTTTTTTCTCTTTTCTCTTTGCTCTTCCTCCTCCGTGCGTGCTTCCCTCCCTCCGTCCCTCCAGCTGCCTTTCAGCCAGCCCTTGCCCACCAGGCTCCTGTAGTCTCCCACATCCCCACACAGGCCAACTGCAAGCCCTCCCCCTGCTTCATAGGGCCGCAGCCTGCATTCTCTCATCCTTCCACACTCCTCCACCCCTCCATTTCGGAATGCCGGGCACTGACCAGTGGGGTACCGCACGGATCAGTACTGGGACCGCAGCTTTTTACAATCTATCTTCAGGATATACAAGATGGTATTAGCAATAACATTCGCAAATTTCATCAGCTGGGTGGCAGGGTGAAATGTGATGAGGATGTTAGGAGATTACAGGGTGACCTGGACAAGTTAGGTGAGTGCTCAGATGCATGGCAGATGCACTTTCACGTGGATAAATGGATCCTTATCCACTTTGGTGGCAAGAACAGGAAGGCAGATTACCACCTAAGTGGAATCAATTTAGGTAAAGGGGCAGTACAGAGAGATCTGGGGGTTCTTGTACACCACTCAATGAAGGTAAGCATGCAGGTACAGCAGGTAGTGAAGAAGGCTAATAGCATGCTGGCCTTCATAACAAGAGGGATTGAGTATAGAAGCAAAGAGGTCCTTCTGCAGCTGTACAGGGCCCTGGTGAGACCACACCTGGAGTACTGTGTGCAGTTCTGGTCTCCAAATTTGAGGAGAGACATTCTGGCTATTGAGGGAATGCAGCGTAGGTTCACGAGGTCAATTCCTGGAATGGCGGGATTACCTTACACTGAAAGACTGGAGCGACTGGGCTTGTGTACCCTTGAGTTTAGAAGACTGAGAGGGGATCTGGTTGAGACATATAAGATGATCAAAGGATTGGACACTCTGGCGGCAGGCAACATGTTTCCGCTGCGGGGTGAGTGCCGAAACAGAGGACACAGCTTAAAAATACGGGGTAGACCATTTAGGACAGAGATGAGGAGAAACTTCTTCACCCAGAGAGTGGTGGCTGTGTGGAATGCTCTGCCCCAGAGGGCAGTGGAGGCCCAGTCTCTGGATTCATTTAAGAAAGAGTTGGATAGAGCTCTCAAGGATAGTGGAATCAAGGGTTATGGAGATAAGGCAGGAACAGGATACTGATTAAGGATGATCAGCCATGATCATATTGAATGGTGGTGCAGGCTGGAAGGGCAGAATGGCCAACTCCTGCACCTATTGTCTATTGTCCGCCTTTCCTGACTGCCACCCGCAGACAGCGTGCAGCCCCAATCCCTTTCTTTCCGCCTTTCTTGCTGATTTTGGCAGCGCTCCGCTCTCCTCCCCTCCGTGTCTCGTGCCTGCAGGAGACTGATGCCAGGCACAGCAGCAGCAGCAAAAATAACCTGCCGCTCCATTGCCTGGCACAAGACAAGTGCAGAGGGGTGACTTGAGCAGCCACTGCTGGCGGAAAAAGCCTACTGTACCTGGTATTCCCAGGCGGTCTCCCATCCAAGTACTAACCAGGCCTGAGTCTGCTTAGCTTCCGAGATCAGACGAGATCGGGCGTTTTCAGACTAGTATGGCCGTAGGCGCTGGCCCCTGCCTTTTCTCCCTACTTCAAGGCGTGCTGGCCAGCCACATTTTCTTTCTTGCTCTTTCTCTTTATCCCCTTTGGCTTTTTTTTCTCTTTTCTCTTTGCTCTTCCTCCTCCGTGCGTGCTTCCCTCCCTCCGTCCCTCCAGCTGCCTTTCAGCCAGCCCTTGCCCACCAGGCTCCTGTAGTCTCCCACATCCCCACACAGGCCAACTGCAAGCCCTCCCCCTGCTTCATCGGGCCGCAGCCTGCATTCTCTCATCCTTCCACACTCCTCCACCCCTCCATTTCGGAATGCCGGGCACTGACCAGTGGGGTACCGCACGGATCAGTACTGGGACCGCAGCTTTTTACAATCTATCTTCAGGATATACAAGATGGTATTAGCAATAACATTCGCAAATTTCATCAGCTGGGTGGCAGGGTGAAATGTGATGAGGATGTTAGGAGATTACAGGGTGACCTGGACAAGTTAGGTGAGTGCTCAGATGCATGGCAGATGCACTTTCACGTGGATAAATGGATCCTTATCCACTTTGGTGGCAAGAACAGGAAGGCAGATTACCACCTAAGTGGAATCAATTTAGGTAAAGGGGCAGTACAGAGAGATCTGGGGGTTCTTGTACACCACTCAATGAAGGTAAGCATGCAGGTACAGCAGGTAGTGAAGAAGGCTAATAGCATGCTGGCCTTCATAACAAGAGGGATTGAGTATAGAAGCAAAGAGGTCCTTCTGCAGCTGTACAGGGCCCTGGTGAGACCACACCTGGAGTACTGTGTGCAGTTCTGGTCTCCAAATTTGAGGAGAGACATTCTGGCTATTGAGGGAATGCAGCGTAGGTTCACGGGGTCAATTCCTGGAATGGCGGGATTACCTTACACTGAAAGACTGGAGCGACTGGGCTTGTGTACCCTTGAGTTTAGAAGACTGAGAGGGGATCTGGTTGAGACATATAAGATGATCAAAGGATTGGACACTCTGGCGGCAGGCAACATGTTTCCGCTGCGGGGTGAGTGCCGAAACAGAGGACACAGCTTAAAAATACGGGGTAGACCATTTAGGACAGAGATGAGGAGAAACTTCTTCACCCAGAGAGTGGTGGCTGTGTGGAATGCTCTGCCCCAGAGGGCAGTGGAGGCCCAGTCTCTGGATTCATTTAAGAAAGAGTTGGATAGAGCTCTCAAGGATAGTGGAATCAAGGGTTATGGAGATAAGGCAGGAACAGGATACTGATTAAGGATGATCAGCCATGATCATATTGAATGGTGGTGCAGGCTGGAAGGGCAGAATGGCCAACTCCTGCACCTATTGTCTATTGTCCGCCTTTCCTGACTGCCACCCGCAGACAGCGTGCAGCCCCAATCCCTTTCTTTCCGCCTTTCTTGCTGATTTTGGCAGCGCTCCGCTCTCCTCCCCTCCGTGTCTCGTGCCTGCAGGAGACTGATGCCAGGCACAGCAGCAGCAGCAAAAATAACCTGCCGCTCCATTGCCTGGCACAAGACAAGTGCAGAGGGGTGACTTGAGCAGCCACTGCTGGCGGAAAAAGCCTACTGCACCTGGTATTCCCAGGCGGTCTCCCATCCAAGTACTAACCAGGCCTGAGTCTGCTTAGCTTCCGAGATCAGACGAGATCGGGCGTTTTCAGACTAGTATGGCCGTAGGCGCTGGCCCCTGCCTTTTCTCCCTACTTCAAGGCGTGCTGGCCAGCCACATTTTCTTTCTTGCTCTTTCTCTTTATCCCCTTTGGCTTTTTTTTCTCTTTTCTCTTTGCTCTTCCTCCTCCGTGCGTGCTTCCCTCCCTCCGTCCCTCCAGCTGCCTTTCAGCCAGCCCTTGCCCACCAGGCTCCTGTAGTCTCCCACATCCCCACACAGGCCAACTGCAAGCCCTCCCCCTGCTTCATAGGGCCGCAGCCTGCATTCTCTCATCCTTCCACACTCCTCCACCCCTCCATTTCGGAATGCCAGGCACTGACCAGTGGGGTACCGCACGGATCAGTACTGGGACCGCAGCTTTTTACAATCTATCTTCAGGATATACAAGATGGTATTAGCAATAACATTCGCAAATTTCATCAGCTGGGTGGCAGGGTGAAATGTGATGAGGATGTTAGGAGATTACAGGGTGACCTGGACAAGTTAGGTGAGTGCTCAGATGCATGGCAGATGCACTTTCACGTGGATAAATGGATCCTTATCCACTTTGGTGGCAAGAACAGGAAGGCAGATTACCACCTAAGTGGAATCAATTTAGGTAAAGGGGCAGTACAGAGAGATCTGGGGGTTCTTGTACACCACTCAATGAAGGTAAGCATGCAGGTACAGCAGGTAGTGAAGAAGGCTAATAGCATGCTGGCCTTCATAACAAGAGGGATTGAGTATAGAAGCAAAGAGGTCCTTCTGCAGCTGTACAGGGCCCTGGTGAGACCACACCTGGAGTACTGTGTGCAGTTCTGGTCTCCAAATTTGAGGAGAGACATTCTGGCTATTGAGGGAATGCAGCGTAGGTTCACGAGGTCAATTCCTGGAATGGCGGGATTACCTTACACTGAAAGACTGGAGCGACTGGGCTTGTGTACCCTTGAGTTTAGAAGACTGAGAGGGGATCTGGTTGAGACATATAAGATGATCAAAGGATTGGACACTCTGGCGGCAGGCAACATGTTTCCGCTGCGGGGTGAGTGCCGAAACAGAGGACACAGCTTAAAAATACGGGGTAGACCATTTAGGACAGAGATGAGGAGAAACTTCTTCACCCAGAGAGTGGTGGCTGTGTGGAATGCTCTGCCCCAGAGGGCAGTGGAGGCCCAGTCTCTGGATTCATTTAAGAAAGAGTTGGATAGAGCTCTCAAGGATAGTGGAATCAAGGGTTATGGAGATAAGGCAGGAACAGGATACTGATTAAGGATGATCAGCCATGATCATATTGAATGGTGGTGCAGGCTGGAAGGGCAGAATGGCCAACTCCTGCACCTATTGTCTATTGTCCGCCTTTCCTGACTGCCACCCGCAGACAGCGTGCAGCCCCAATCCCTTTCTTTCCGCCTTTCTTGCTGATTTTGGCAGCGCTCCGCTCTCCTCCCCTCCGTGTCTCGTGCCTGCAGGAGACTGATGCCAGGCACAGCAGCAGCAGCAAAAATAACCTGCCGCTCCATTGCCTGGCACAAGACAAGTGCAGAGGGGTGACTTGAGCAGCCACTGCTGGCGGAAAAAGCCTACTGCACCTGGTATTCCCAGGCGGTCTCCCATCCAAGTACTAACCAGGCCTGAGTCTGCTTAGCTTCCGAGATCAGACGAGATCGGGCGTTTTCAGACTAGTATGGCCGTAGGCGCTGGCCCCTGCCTTTTCTCCCTACTTCAAGGCGTGCTGGCCAGCCACATTTTCTTTCTTGCTCTTTCTCTTTATCCCCTTTGGCTTTTTTTTCTCTTTTCTCTTTGCTCTTCCTCCTCCGTGCGTGCTTCCCTCCCTCCGTCCCTCCAGCTGCCTTTCAGCCAGCCCTTGCCCACCAGGCTCCTGTAGTCTCCCACATCCCCACACAGGCCAACTGCAAGCCCTCCCCCTGCTTCATAGGGCCGCAGCCTGCATTCTCTCATCCTTCCACACTCCTCCACCCCTCCATTTCGGAATGCCGGGCACTGACCAGTGGGGTACCGCACGGATCAGTACTGGGACCGCAGCTTTTTACAATCTATCTTCAGGATATACAAGATGGTATTAGCAATAACATTCGCAAATTTCATCAGCTGGGTGGCAGGGTGAAATGTGATGAGGATCTTAGGAGATTACAGGGTGACCTGGACAAGTTAGGTGAGTGCTCAGATGCATGGCAGATGCACTTTCACGTGGATAAATGGATCCTTATCCACTTTGGTGGCAAGAACAGGAAGGCAGATTACCACCTAAGTGGAATCAATTTAGGTAAAGGGGCAGTACAGAGAGATCTGGGGGTTCTTGTACACCACTCAATGAAGGTAAGCATGCAGGTACAGCAGGTAGTGAAGAAGGCTAATAGCATGCTGGCCTTCATAACAAGAGGGATTGAGTATAGAAGCAAAGAGGTCCTTCTGCAGCTGTACAGGGCCCTGGTGAGACCACACCTGGAGTACTGTGTGCAGTTCTGGTCTCCAAATTTGAGGAGAGACATTCTGGCTATTGAGGGAATGCAGCGTAGGTTCACGAGGTCAATTCCTGGAATGGCGGGATTACCTTACACTGAAAGACTGGAGCGACTGGGCTTGTGTACCCTTGAGTTTAGAAGACTGAGAGGGGATCTGGTTGAGACATATAAGATGATCAAAGGATTGGACACTCTGGCGGCAGGCAACATGTTTCCGCTGCGGGGTGAGTGCCGAAACAGAGGACACAGCTTAAAAATACGGGGTAGACCATTTAGGACAGAGATGAGGAGAAACTTCTTCACCCAGAGAGTGGTGGCTGTGTGGAATGCTCTGCCCCAGAGGGCAGTGGAGGCCCAGTCTCTGGATTCATTTAAGAAAGAGTTGGATAGAGCTCTCAAGGATAGTGGAATCAAGGGTTATGGAGATAAGGCAGGAACAGGATACTGATTAAGGATGATCAGCCATGATCATATTGAATGGTGGTGCAGGCTGGAAGGGCAGAATGGCCAACTCCTGCACCTATTGTCTATTGTCCGCCTTTCCTGACTGCCACCCGCAGACAGCGTGCAGCCCCAATCCCTTTCTTTCCGCCTTTCTTGCTGATTTTGGCAGCGCTCCGCTCTCCTCCCCTCCGTGTCTCGTGCCTGCAGGAGACTGATGCCAGGCACAGCAGCAGCAGCAAAAATAACCTGCCGCTCCATTGCCTGGCACAAGACAAGTGCAGAGGGGTGACTTGAGCAGCCACTGCTGGCGGAAAAAGCCTACTGCACCTGGTATGCCCAGGCGGTCTCCCATCCAAGTACTAACCAGGCCTGAGTCTGCTTAGCTTCCAAGATCAGACGAGATCGGGCGTTTTCAGACTAGTATGGCCGTAGGCGCTGGCCCCTGCCTTTTCTCCCTACTTCAAAGCGTGCTGGCCAGCCACATTTTCTTTGTTGCTCTTTCTCTTTATCCCCTTTGGCTTTTTTTTCTCTTTTCTCTTTGCTCTTCCTCCTCCGTGCGTGCTTCCCTCCCTCCGTCCCTCCAGCTGCCTTTCAGCCAGCCCTTGCCCACCAGGCTCCTGTAGTCTCCCACATCCCCACACAGGCCAACTGCAAGCCCTCCCCCTGCTTCATAGGGCCGCAGCCTGCATTCTCTCATCCTTCCACACTCCTCCACCCCTCCATTTCGGAATGCCGGGCACTGACCAGTGGGGTACCGCACGGATCAGTACTGGGACCGCAGCTTTTTACAATCTATCTTCAGGATATACAAGATGGTATTAGCAATAACATTCGCAAATTTCATCAGCTGGGTGGCAGGGTGAAATGTGATGAGGATGTTAGGAGATTACAGGGTGACCTGGACAAGTTAGGTGAGTGCTCAGATGCATGGCAGATGCACTTTCACGTGGATAAATGGATCCTTATCCACTTTGGTGGCAAGAACAGGAAGGCAGATTACCACCTAAGTGGAATCAATTTAGGTAAAGGGGCAGTACAGAGAGATCTGGGGGTTCTTGTACACCACTCAATGAAGGTAAGCATGCAGGTACAGCAGGTAGTGAAGAAGGCTAATAGCATGCTGGCCTTCATAACAAGAGGGATTGAGTATAGAAGCAAAGAGGTCCTTCTGCAGCTGTACAGGGCCCTGGTGAGACCACACCTGGAGTACTGTGTGCAGTTCTGGTCTCCAAATTTGAGGAGAGACATTCTGGCTATTGAGGGAATGCAGCGTAGGTTCACGAGGTCAATTCCTGGAATGGCGGGATTACCTTACACTGAAAGACTGGAGCGACTGGGCTTGTGTACCCTTGAGTTTAGAAGACTGAGAGGGGATCTGGTTGAGACATATAAGATGATCAAAGGATTGGACACTCTGGCGGCAGGCAACATGTTTCCGCTGCGGGGTGAGTGCCGAAACAGAGGACACAGCTTAAAAATACGGGGTAGACCATTTAGGACAGAGATGAGGAGAAACTTCTTCACCCAGAGAGTGGTGGCTGTGTGGAATGCTCTGCCCCAGAGGGCAGTGGAGGCCCAGTCTCTGGATTCATTTAAGAAAGAGTTGGATAGAGCTCTCAAGGATAGTGGAATCAAGGGTTATGGAGATAAGGCAGGAACAGGATACTGATTAAGGATGATCAGCCATGATCATATTGAATGGTGGTGCAGGCTGGAAGGGCAGAATGGCCAATTCCTGCACCTATTGTCTATTGTCCGCCTTTCCTGACTGCCACCCGCAGACAGCGTGCAGCCCCAATCCCTTTCTTTCCGCCTTTCTTGCTGATTTTGGCAGCGCTCCGCTCTCCTCCCCTCCGTGTCTCGTGCCTGCAGGAGACTGATGCCAGGCACAGCAGCAGCAGCAAAAATAACCTGCCGCTCCATTGCCTGGCACAAGACAAGTGCAGAGGGGTGACTTGAGCAGCCACTGCTGGCGGAAAAAGCCTACTGCACCTGGTATTCCCAGGCGGACTCCCATCCAAGTACTAACCAGGCCTGAGTCTGCTTAGCTTCCGAGATCAGACAAGATCGGGCGTTTTCAGACTAGTATGGCCGTAGGCGCTGGCCCCTGCCTTTTCTCCCTACTTCAAAGCGTGCTGGCCAGCCACATTTTCTTTCTTGCTCTTTCTCTTTATCCCCTTTGGCTTTTTTTTCTCTTTTCTCTTTGCTCTTCCTCCTCCGTGCGTGCTTCCCTCCCTCCGTCCCTCCAGCTGCCTTTCAGCCAGCCCTTGCCCACCAGGCTCCTGTAGTCTCCCACATCCCCACACAGGCCAACTGCAAGCCCTCCCCCTGCTTCATAGGGCCGCAGCCTGCATTCTCTCATCCTTCCACACTCCTCCACCCCTCCATTTCGGAATGCCGGGCACTGACCAGTGGGGTACCGCACGGATCTGTACTGGGACCGCAGCTTTTTACAATCTATCTTCAGGATATACAAGATGGTATTAGCAATAACATTCGCAAATTTCATCAGCTGGGTGGCAGGGTGAAATGTGATGAGGATGTTAGGAGATTACAGGGTGACCTGGACAAGTTAGGTGAGTGCTCAGATGCATGGCAGATGCACTTTCACGTGGATAAATGGATCCTTATCCACTTTGGTGGCAAGAACAGGAAGGCAGATTACCACCTAAGTGGAATCAATTTAGGTAAAGGGGCAGTACAGAGAGATCTGGGGGTTCTTGTACACCACTCAATGAAGGTAAGCATGCAGGTACAGCAGGTAGTGAAGAAGGCTAATAGCATGCTGGCCTTCATAACAAGAAGGATTGAGTATAGAAGCAAAGAGGTCCTTCTGCAGCTGTACAGGGCCCTGGTGAGACCACACCTGGAGTACTGTGTGCAGTTCTGGTCTCCAAATTTGAGGAGAGACATTCTGGCTATTGAGGGAATGCAGCGTAGGTTCACGAGGTCAATTCCTGGAATGGCGGGATTACCTTACACTGAAAGACTGGAGCGACTGGGCTTGTGTACCCTTGAGTTTAGAAGACTGAGAGGGGATCTGGTTGAGACATATAAGATGATCAAAGGATTGGACACTCTGGCGGCAGGCAACATGTTTCCGCTGCGGGGTGAGTGCCGAAACAGAGGACACAGCTTAAAAATACGGGGTAGACCATTTAGGACAGAGATGAGGAGAAACTTCTTCACCCAGAGAGTGGTGGCTGTGTGGAATGCTCTGCCCCAGAGGGCAGTGGAGGCCCAGTCTCTGGATTCATTTAAGAAAGAGTTGGATAGAGCTCTCAAGGATAGTGGAATCAAGGGTTATGGAGATAAGGCAGGAACAGGATACTGATTAAGGATGATCAGCCATGATCATATTGAATGGTGGTGCAGGCTGGAAGGGCAGAATGGCCAACTCCTGCACCTATTGTCTATTGTCCGCCTTTCCTGACTGCCACCCGCAGACAGCGTGCAGCCCCAATCCCTTTCTTTCCGCCTTTCTTGCTGATTTTGGCAGCGCTCCGCTCTCCTCCCCTCCGTGTCTCGTGCCTGCAGGAGACTGATGCCAGGCACAGCAGCAGCAGCAGCAAAAATAACCTGCCGCTCCATTGCCTGGCACAAGACAAGTGCAGAGGGGTGACTTGAGCAGCCACTGCTGGCGGAAAAAGCCTACTGCACCTGGTATTCCCAGGCGGTCTCCCATCCAAGTACTAACCAGGCCTGAGTCTGCTTAGCTTCCAAGATCAGACGAGATCGGGCGTTTTCAGACTAGTACGGCCATAGGCGCTGGCCCCTGCCTTTTCTCCCTACTTCAAGGCGTGCTGGCCAGCCACATTTTCTTTCTTGCTCTTTCTCTTTATCCCCTTTGGCTTTTTTTTCTCTTTTCTCTTTGCTCTTCCTCCTCCGTGCGTGCTTCCCTCCCTCCGTCCCTCCAGCTGCCTTTCAGCCAGCCCTTGCCCACCAGGCTCCTGTAGTCTCCCACATCCCCACACAGGCCAACTGCAAGCCCTCCCCCTGCTTCATAGGGCCGCAGCCTGCATTCTCTCATCCTTCCACACTCCTCCACCCCTCCATTTCGGAATGCCGGGCACTGACCAGTGGGGTACCGCACGGATCAGTACTGGGACCGCAGCTTTTTACAATCTATCTTCAGGATATACAAGATGGTATTAGCAATAACATTCGCAAATTTCATCAGCTGGGTGGCAGGGTGAAATGTGATGAGGATGTTAGGAGATTACAGGGTGACCTGGACAAGTTAGGTGAGTGCTCAGATGCATGGCAGATGCACTTTCACGTGGATAAATGGATCCTTATCCACTTTGGTGGCAAGAACAGGAAGGCAGATTACCACCTAAGTGGAATCAATTTAGGTAAAGGGGCAGTACAGAGAGATCTGGGGGTTCTTGTACACCACTCAATGAAGGTAAGCATGCAGGTACAGCAGGTAGTGAAGAAGGCTAATAGCATGCTGGCCTTCATAACAAGAGGGATTGAGTATAGAAGCAAAGAGGTCCTTCTGCAGCTGTACAGGGCCCTGGTGAGACCACACCTGGAGTACTGTGTGCAGTTCTGGTCTCCAAATTTGAGGAGAGACATTCTGGCTATTGAGGGAATGCAGCGTAGGTTCACGAGGTCAATTCCTGGAATGGCGGGATTACCTTACACTGAAAGACTGGAGCGACTGGGCTTGTGTACCCTTGAGTTTAGAAGACTGAGAGGGGATCTGGTTGAGACATATAAGATGATCAAAGGATTGGACACTCTGGCGGCAGGCAACATGTTTCCGCTGCGGGGTGAGTGCCGAAACAGAGGACACAGCTTAAAAATACGGGGTAGACCATTTAGGACAGAGATGAGGAGAAACTTCTTCACCCAGAGAGTGGTGGCTGTGTGGAATGCTCTGCCCCAGAGGGCAGTGGAGGCCCAGTCTCTGGATTCATTTAAGAAAGAGTTGGATAGAGCTCTCAAGGATAGTGGAATCAAGGGTTATGGAGATAAGGCAGGAACAGGATACTGATTAAGGATGATCAGCCATGATCATATTGAATGGTGGTGCAGGCTGGAAGGGCAGAATGGCCAACTCCTGCACCTATTGTCTATTGTCCGCCTTTCCTGACTGCCACCCGCAGACAGCGTGCAGCCCCAATCCCTTTCTTTCCGCCTTTCTTGCTGATTTTGGCAGCGCTCCGCTCTCCTCCCCTCCGTGTCTCGTGCCTGCAGGAGACTGATGCCAGGCACAGCAGCAGCAGCAAAAATAACCTGCCGCTCCATTGCCTGGCACAAGACAAGTGCAGAGGGGTGACTTGAGCAGCCACTGCTGGCGGAAAAAGCCTACTGTACCTGGTATTCCCAGGCGGTCTCCCATCCAAGTACTAACCAGGCCTGAGTCTGCTTAGCTTCCGAGATCAGACGAGATCGGGCGTTTTCAGACTAGTATGGCCGTAGGCGCTGGCCCCTGCCTTTTCTCCCTACTTCAAGGCGTGCTGGCCAGCCACATTTTCTTTCTTGCTCTTTCTCTTTATCCCCTTTGGCTTTTTTTTCTCTTTTCTCTTTGCTCTTCCTCCTCCGTGCGTGCTTCCCTCCCTCCGTCCCTCCAGCTGCCTTTCAGCCAGCCCTTGCCCACCAGGCTCCTGTAGTCTCCCACATCCCCACACAGGCCAACTGCAAGCCCTCCCCCTGCTTCATCGGGCCGCAGCCTGCATTCTCTCATCCTTCCACACTCCTCCACCCCTCCATTTCGGAATGCCGGGCACTGACCAGTGGGGTACCGCACGGATCAGTACTGGGACCGCAGCTTTTTACAATCTATCTTCAGGATATACAAGATGGTATTAGCAATAACATTCGCAAATTTCATCAGCTGGGTGGCAGGGTGAAATGTGATGAGGATGTTAGGAGATTACAGGGTGACCTGGACAAGTTAGGTGAGTGCTCAGATGCATGGCAGATGCACTTTCACGTGGATAAATGGATCCTTATCCACTTTGGTGGCAAGAACAGGAAGGCAGATTACCACCTAAGTGGAATCAATTTAGGTAAAGGGGCAGTACAGAGAGATCTGGGGGTTCTTGTACACCACTCAATGAAGGTAAGCATGCAGGTACAGCAGGTAGTGAAGAAGGCTAATAGCATGCTGGCCTTCATAACAAGAGGGATTGAGTATAGAAGCAAAGAGGTCCTTCTGCAGCTGTACAGGGCCCTGGTGAGACCACACCTGGAGTACTGTGTGCAGTTCTGGTCTCCAAATTTGAGGAGAGACATTCTGGCTATTGAGGGAATGCAGCGTAGGTTCACGGGGTCAATTCCTGGAATGGCGGGATTACCTTACACTGAAAGACTGGAGCGACTGGGCTTGTGTACCCTTGAGTTTAGAAGACTGAGAGGGGATCTGGTTGAGACATATAAGATGATCAAAGGATTGGACACTCTGGCGGCAGGCAACATGTTTCCGCTGCGGGGTGAGTGCCGAAACAGAGGACACAGCTTAAAAATACGGGGTAGACCATTTAGGACAGAGATGAGGAGAAACTTCTTCACCCAGAGAGTGGTGGCTGTGTGGAATGCTCTGCCCCAGAGGGCAGTGGAGGCCCAGTCTCTGGATTCATTTAAGAAAGAGTTGGATAGAGCTCTCAAGGATAGTGGAATCAAGGGTTATGGAGATAAGGCAGGAACAGGATACTGATTAAGGATGATCAGCCATGATCATATTGAATGGTGGTGCAGGCTGGAAGGGCAGAATGGCCAACTCCTGCACCTATTGTCTATTGTCCGCCTTTCCTGACTGCCACCCGCAGACAGCGTGCAGCCCCAATCCCTTTCTTTCCGCCTTTCTTGCTGATTTTGGCAGCGCTCCGCTCTCCTCCCCTCCGTGTCTCGTGCCTGCAGGAGACTGATGCCAGGCACAGCAGCAGCAGCAAAAATAACCTGCCGCTCCATTGCCTGGCACAAGACAAGTGCAGAGGGGTGACTTGAGCAGCCACTGCTGGCGGAAAAAGCCTACTGCACCTGGTATTCCCAGGCGGTCTCCCATCCAAGTACTAACCAGGCCTGAGTCTGCTTAGCTTCCGAGATCAGACGAGATCGGGCGTTTTCAGACTAGTATGGCCGTAGGCGCTGGCCCCTGCCTTTTCTCCCTACTTCAAGGCGTGCTGGCCAGCCACATTTTCTTTCTTGCTCTTTCTCTTTATCCCCTTTGGCTTTTTTTTCTCTTTTCTCTTTGCTCTTCCTCCTCCGTGCGTGCTTCCCTCCCTCCGTCCCTCCAGCTGCCTTTCAGCCAGCCCTTGCCCACCAGGCTCCTGTAGTCTCCCACATCCCCACACAGGCCAACTGCAAGCCCTCCCCCTGCTTCATAGGGCCGCAGCCTGCATTCTCTCATCCTTCCACACTCCTCCACCCCTCCATTTCGGAATGCCAGGCACTGACCAGTGGGGTACCGCACGGATCAGTACTGGGACCGCAGCTTTTTACAATCTATCTTCAGGATATACAAGATGGTATTAGCAATAACATTCGCAAATTTCATCAGCTGGGTGGCAGGGTGAAATGTGATGAGGATGTTAGGAGATTACAGGGTGACCTGGACAAGTTAGGTGAGTGCTCAGATGCATGGCAGATGCACTTTCACGTGGATAAATGGATCCTTATCCACTTTGGTGGCAAGAACAGGAAGGCAGATTACCACCTAAGTGGAATCAATTTAGGTAAAGGGGCAGTACAGAGAGATCTGGGGGTTCTTGTACACCACTCAATGAAGGTAAGCATGCAGGTACAGCAGGTAGTGAAGAAGGCTAATAGCATGCTGGCCTTCATAACAAGAGGGATTGAGTATAGAAGCAAAGAGGTCCTTCTGCAGCTGTACAGGGCCCTGGTGAGACCACACCTGGAGTACTGTGTGCAGTTCTGGTCTCCAAATTTGAGGAGAGACATTCTGGCTATTGAGGGAATGCAGCGTAGGTTCACGAGGTCAATTCCTGGAATGGCGGGATTACCTTACACTGAAAGACTGGAGCGACTGGGCTTGTGTACCCTTGAGTTTAGAAGACTGAGAGGGGATCTGGTTGAGACATATAAGATGATCAAAGGATTGGACACTCTGGCGGCAGGCAACATGTTTCCGCTGCGGGGTGAGTGCCGAAACAGAGGACACAGCTTAAAAATACGGGGTAGACCATTTAGGACAGAGATGAGGAGAAACTTCTTCACCCAGAGAGTGGTGGCTGTGTGGAATGCTCTGCCCCAGAGGGCAGTGGAGGCCCAGTCTCTGGATTCATTTAAGAAAGAGTTGGATAGAGCTCTCAAGGATAGTGGAATCAAGGGTTATGGAGATAAGGCAGGAACAGGATACTGATTAAGGATGATCAGCCATGATCATATTGAATGGTGGTGCAGGCTGGAAGGGCAGAATGGCCAACTCCTGCACCTATTGTCTATTGTCCGCCTTTCCTGACTGCCACCCGCAGACAGCGTGCAGCCCCAATCCCTTTCTTTCCGCCTTTCTTGCTGATTTTGGCAGCGCTCCGCTCTCCTCCCCTCCGTGTCTCGTGCCTGCAGGAGACTGATGCCAGGCACAGCAGCAGCAGCAAAAATAACCTGCCGCTCCATTGCCTGGCACAAGACAAGTGCAGAGGGGTGACTTGAGCAGCCACTGCTGGCGGAAAAAGCCTACTGCACCTGGTATTCCCAGGCGGTCTCCCATCCAAGTACTAACCAGGCCTGAGTCTGCTTAGCTTCCGAGATCAGACGAGATCGGGCGTTTTCAGACTAGTATGGCCGTAGGCGCTGGCCCCTGCCTTTTCTCCCTACTTCAAGGCGTGCTGGCCAGCCACATTTTCTTTCTTGCTCTTTCTCTTTATCCCCTTTGGCTTTTTTTTCTCTTTTCTCTTTGCTCTTCCTCCTCCGTGCGTGCTTCCCTCCCTCCGTCCCTCCAGCTGCCTTTCAGCCAGCCCTTGCCCACCAGGCTCCTGTAGTCTCCCACATCCCCACACAGGCCAACTGCAAGCCCTCCCCCTGCTTCATAGGGCCGCAGCCTGCATTCTCTCATCCTTCCACACTCCTCCACCCCTCCATTTCGGAATGCCGGGCACTGACCAGTGGGGTACCGCACGGATCAGTACTGGGACCGCAGCTTTTTACAATCTATCTTCAGGATATACAAGATGGTATTAGCAATAACATTCGCAAATTTCATCAGCTGGGTGGCAGGGTGAAATGTGATGAGGATCTTAGGAGATTACAGGGTGACCTGGACAAGTTAGGTGAGTGCTCAGATGCATGGCAGATGCACTTTCACGTGGATAAATGGATCCTTATCCACTTTGGTGGCAAGAACAGGAAGGCAGATTACCACCTAAGTGGAATCAATTTAGGTAAAGGGGCAGTACAGAGAGATCTGGGGGTTCTTGTACACCACTCAATGAAGGTAAGCATGCAGGTACAGCAGGTAGTGAAGAAGGCTAATAGCATGCTGGCCTTCATAACAAGAGGGATTGAGTATAGAAGCAAAGAGGTCCTTCTGCAGCTGTACAGGGCCCTGGTGAGACCACACCTGGAGTACTGTGTGCAGTTCTGGTCTCCAAATTTGAGGAGAGACATTCTGGCTATTGAGGGAATGCAGCGTAGGTTCACGAGGTCAATTCCTGGAATGGCGGGATTACCTTACACTGAAAGACTGGAGCGACTGGGCTTGTGTACCCTTGAGTTTAGAAGACTGAGAGGGGATCTGGTTGAGACATATAAGATGATCAAAGGATTGGACACTCTGGCGGCAGGCAACATGTTTCCGCTGCGGGGTGAGTGCCGAAACAGAGGACACAGCTTAAAAATACGGGGTAGACCATTTAGGACAGAGATGAGGAGAAACTTCTTCACCCAGAGAGTGGTGGCTGTGTGGAATGCTCTGCCCCAGAGGGCAGTGGAGGCCCAGTCTCTGGATTCATTTAAGAAAGAGTTGGATAGAGCTCTCAAGGATAGTGGAATCAAGGGTTATGGAGATAAGGCAGGAACAGGATACTGATTAAGGATGATCAGCCATGATCATATTGAATGGTGGTGCAGGCTGGAAGGGCAGAATGGCCAACTCCTGCACCTATTGTCTATTGTCCGCCTTTCCTGACTGCCACCCGCAGACAGCGTGCAGCCCCAATCCCTTTCTTTCCGCCTTTCTTGCTGATTTTGGCAGCGCTCCGCTCTCCTCCCCTCCGTGTCTCGTGCCTGCAGGAGACTGATGCCAGGCACAGCAGCAGCAGCAAAAATAACCTGCCGCTCCATTGCCTGGCACAAGACAAGTGCAGAGGGGTGACTTGAGCAGCCACTGCTGGCGGAAAAAGCCTACTGCACCTGGTATGCCCAGGCGGTCTCCCATCCAAGTACTAACCAGGCCTGAGTCTGCTTAGCTTCCAAGATCAGACGAGATCGGGCGTTTTCAGACTAGTATGGCCGTAGGCGCTGGCCCCTGCCTTTTCTCCCTACTTCAAAGCGTGCTGGCCAGCCACATTTTCTTTGTTGCTCTTTCTCTTTATCCCCTTTGGCTTTTTTTTCTCTTTTCTCTTTGCTCTTCCTCCTCCGTGCGTGCTTCCCTCCCTCCGTCCCTCCAGCTGCCTTTCAGCCAGCCCTTGCCCACCAGGCTCCTGTAGTCTCCCACATCCCCACACAGGCCAACTGCAAGCCCTCCCCCTGCTTCATAGGGCCGCAGCCTGCATTCTCTCATCCTTCCACACTCCTCCACCCCTCCATTTCGGAATGCCGGGCACTGACCAGTGGGGTACCGCACGGATCAGTACTGGGACCGCAGCTTTTTACAATCTATCTTCAGGATATACAAGATGGTATTAGCAATAACATTCGCAAATTTCATCAGCTGGGTGGCAGGGTGAAATGTGATGAGGATGTTAGGAGATTACAGGGTGACCTGGACAAGTTAGGTGAGTGCTCAGATGCATGGCAGATGCACTTTCACGTGGATAAATGGATCCTTATCCACTTTGGTGGCAAGAACAGGAAGGCAGATTACCACCTAAGTGGAATCAATTTAGGTAAAGGGGCAGTACAGAGAGATCTGGGGGTTCTTGTACACCACTCAATGAAGGTAAGCATGCAGGTACAGCAGGTAGTGAAGAAGGCTAATAGCATGCTGGCCTTCATAACAAGAGGGATTGAGTATAGAAGCAAAGAGGTCCTTCTGCAGCTGTACAGGGCCCTGGTGAGACCACACCTGGAGTACTGTGTGCAGTTCTGGTCTCCAAATTTGAGGAGAGACATTCTGGCTATTGAGGGAATGCAGCGTAGGTTCACGAGGTCAATTCCTGGAATGGCGGGATTACCTTACACTGAAAGACTGGAGCGACTGGGCTTGTGTACCCTTGAGTTTAGAAGACTGAGAGGGGATCTGGTTGAGACATATAAGATGATCAAAGGATTGGACACTCTGGCGGCAGGCAACATGTTTCCGCTGCGGGGTGAGTGCCGAAACAGAGGACACAGCTTAAAAATACGGGGTAGACCATTTAGGACAGAGATGAGGAGAAACTTCTTCACCCAGAGAGTGGTGGCTGTGTGGAATGCTCTGCCCCAGAGGGCAGTGGAGGCCCAGTCTCTGGATTCATTTAAGAAAGAGTTGGATAGAGCTCTCAAGGATAGTGGAATCAAGGGTTATGGAGATAAGGCAGGAACAGGATACTGATTAAGGATGATCAGCCATGATCATATTGAATGGTGGTGCAGGCTGGAAGGGCAGAATGGCCAATTCCTGCACCTATTGTCTATTGTCCGCCTTTCCTGACTGCCACCCGCAGACAGCGTGCAGCCCCAATCCCTTTCTTTCCGCCTTTCTTGCTGATTTTGGCAGCGCTCCGCTCTCCTCCCCTCCGTGTCTCGTGCCTGCAGGAGACTGATGCCAGGCACAGCAGCAGCAGCAAAAATAACCTGCCGCTCCATTGCCTGGCACAAGACAAGTGCAGAGGGGTGACTTGAGCAGCCACTGCTGGCGGAAAAAGCCTACTGCACCTGGTATTCCCAGGCGGACTCCCATCCAAGTACTAACCAGGCCTGAGTCTGCTTAGCTTCCGAGATCAGACAAGATCGGGCGTTTTCAGACTAGTATGGCCGTAGGCGCTGGCCCCTGCCTTTTCTCCCTACTTCAAAGCGTGCTGGCCAGCCACATTTTCTTTCTTGCTCTTTCTCTTTATCCCCTTTGGCTTTTTTTTCTCTTTTCTCTTTGCTCTTCCTCCTCCGTGCGTGCTTCCCTCCCTCCGTCCCTCCAGCTGCCTTTCAGCCAGCCCTTGCCCACCAGGCTCCTGTAGTCTCCCACATCCCCACACAGGCCAACTGCAAGCCCTCCCCCTGCTTCATAGGGCCGCAGCCTGCATTCTCTCATCCTTCCACACTCCTCCACCCCTCCATTTCGGAATGCCGGGCACTGACCAGTGGGGTACCGCACGGATCTGTACTGGGACCGCAGCTTTTTACAATCTATCTTCAGGATATACAAGATGGTATTAGCAATAACATTCGCAAATTTCATCAGCTGGGTGGCAGGGTGAAATGTGATGAGGATGTTAGGAGATTACAGGGTGACCTGGACAAGTTAGGTGAGTGCTCAGATGCATGGCAGATGCACTTTCACGTGGATAAATGGATCCTTATCCACTTTGGTGGCAAGAACAGGAAGGCAGATTACCACCTAAGTGGAATCAATTTAGGTAAAGGGGCAGTACAGAGAGATCTGGGGGTTCTTGTACACCACTCAATGAAGGTAAGCATGCAGGTACAGCAGGTAGTGAAGAAGGCTAATAGCATGCTGGCCTTCATAACAAGAAGGATTGAGTATAGAAGCAAAGAGGTCCTTCTGCAGCTGTACAGGGCCCTGGTGAGACCACACCTGGAGTACTGTGTGCAGTTCTGGTCTCCAAATTTGAGGAGAGACATTCTGGCTATTGAGGGAATGCAGCGTAGGTTCACGAGGTCAATTCCTGGAATGGCGGGATTACCTTACACTGAAAGACTGGAGCGACTGGGCTTGTGTACCCTTGAGTTTAGAAGACTGAGAGGGGATCTGGTTGAGACATATAAGATGATCAAAGGATTGGACACTCTGGCGGCAGGCAACATGTTTCCGCTGCGGGGTGAGTGCCGAAACAGAGGACACAGCTTAAAAATACGGGGTAGACCATTTAGGACAGAGATGAGGAGAAACTTCTTCACCCAGAGAGTGGTGGCTGTGTGGAATGCTCTGCCCCAGAGGGCAGTGGAGGCCCAGTCTCTGGATTCATTTAAGAAAGAGTTGGATAGAGCTCTCAAGGATAGTGGAATCAAGGGTTATGGAGATAAGGCAGGAACAGGATACTGATTAAGGATGATCAGCCATGATCATATTGAATGGTGGTGCAGGCTGGAAGGGCAGAATGGCCAACTCCTGCACCTATTGTCTATTGTCCGCCTTTCCTGACTGCCACCCGCAGACAGCGTGCAGCCCCAATCCCTTTCTTTCCGCCTTTCTTGCTGATTTTGGCAGCGCTCCGCTCTCCTCCCCTCCGTGTCTCGTGCCTGCAGGAGACTGATGCCAGGCACAGCAGCAGCAGCAGCAAAAATAACCTGCCGCTCCATTGCCTGGCACAAGACAAGTGCAGAGGGGTGACTTGAGCAGCCACTGCTGGCGGAAAAAGCCTACTGCACCTGGTATTCCCAGGCGGTCTCCCATCCAAGTACTAACCAGGCCTGAGTCTGCTTAGCTTCCGAGATCAGACGAGATCGGGCGTTTTCAGACTAGTATGGCCGTAGGCGCTGGCCCCTGCCTTTTCTCCCTACTTCAAAGCGTGCTGGCCAGCCACATTTTCTTTCTTGCTCTTTCTCTTTATCCCCTTTGGCTTTTTTTTCTCTTTTCTCTTTGCTCTTCCTCCTCCGTGCGTGCTTCCCTCCCTCCGTCCCTCCAGCTGCCTTTCAGCCAGCCCTTGCCCACCAGGCTCCTGTAGTCTCCCACATCCCCACACAGGCCAACTGCAAGCCCTCCCCCTGCTTCATAGGGCCGCAGCCTGCATTCTCTCATCCTTCCACACTCCTCCACCCCTCCATTTCGGAATGCCGGGCACTGACCAGTGGGGTACCGCACGGATCTGTACTGGGACCGCAGCTTTTTACAATCTATCTTCAGGATATACAAGATGGTATTAGCAATAACATTCGCAAATTTCATCAGCTGGGTGGCAGGGTGAAATGTGATGAGGATGTTAGGAGATTACAGGGTGACCTGGACAAGTTAGGTGAGTGCTCAGATGCATGGCAGATGCACTTTCACGTGGATAAATGGATCCTTATCCACTTTGGTGGCAAGAACAGGAAGGCAGATTACCACCTAAGTGGAATCAATTTAGGTAAAGGGGCAGTACAGAGAGATCTGGGGGTTCTTGTACACCACTCAATGAAGGTAAGCATGCAGGTACAGCAGGTAGTGAAGAAGGCTAATAGCATGCTGGCCTTCATAACAAGAGGGATTGAGTATAGAAGCAAAGAGGTCCTTCTGCAGCTGTACAGGGCCCTGGTGAGACCACACCTGGAGTACTGTGTGCAGTTCTGGTCTCCAAATTTGAGGAGAGACATTCTGGCTATTGAGGGAATGCAGCGTAGGTTCACGAGGTCAATTCCTGGAATGGCGGGATTACCTTACACTGAAAGACTGGAGCGACTGGGCTTGTGTACCCTTGAGTTTAGAAGACTGAGAGGGGATCTGGTTGAGACATATAAGATGATCAAAGGATTGGACACTCTGGCGGCAGGCAACATGTTTCCGCTGCGGGGTGAGTGCCGAAACAGAGGACACAGCTTAAAAATACGGGGTAGACCATTTAGGACAGAGATGAGGAGAAACTTCTTCACCCAGAGAGTGGTGGCTGTGTGGAATGCTCTGCCCCAGAGGGCAGTGGAGGCCCAGTCTCTGGATTCATTTAAGAAAGAGTTGGATAGAGCTCTCAAGGATAGTGGAATCAAGGGTTATGGAGATAAGGCAGGAACAGGATACTGATTAAGGATGATCAGCCATGATCATATTGAATGGTGGTGCAGGCTGGAAGGGCAGAATGGCCAACTCCTGCACCTATTGTCTATTGTCCGCCTTTCCTGACTGCCACCCGCAGACAGCGTGCAGCCCCAATCCCTTTCTTTCCGCCTTTCTTGCTGATTTTGGCAGCGCTCCGCTCTCCTCCCCTCCGTGTCTCATGCCTGCAGGAGACTGATGCCAGGCACAGCAGCAGCAGCAAAAATAACCTGCCGCTCCATTGCCTGGCACAAGACAAGTGCAGAGGGGTGACTTGAGCAGCCACTGCTGGCGGAAAAAGCCTACTGCACCTGGTATTCCCAGGCGGTCTCCCATCCAAGTACTAACCAGGCCTGAGTCTGCTTAGCTTCCGAGATCAGACGAGATCGGGCGTTTTCAGACTAGTATGGCCGTAGGCGCTGGCCCCTGCCTTTTCTCCCTACTTCAAGGCGTGCTGGCCAGCCACATTTTCTTTCTTGCTCTTTCTCTTTATCCCCTTTGGCTTTTTTTTCTCTTTTCTCTTTGCTCTTCCTCCTCCGTGCGTGCTTCCCTCCCTCCGTCCCTCCAGCTGCCTTTCAGCCAGCCCTTGCCCACCAGGCTCCTGTAGTCTCCCACATCCCCACACAGGCCAACTGCAAGCCCTCCCCCTGCTTCATAGGGCCGCAGCCTGCATTCTCTCATCCTTCCACACTCCTCCACCCCTCCATTTCGGAATGCCAGGCACTGACCAGTGGGGTACCGCACGGATCAGTACTGGGACCGCAGCTTTTTACAATCTATCTTCAGGATATACAAGATGGTATTAGCAATAACATTCGCAAATTTCATCAGCTGGGTGGCAGGGTGAAATGTGATGAGGATGTTAGGAGATTACAGGGTGACCTGGACAAGTTAGGTGAGTGCTCAGATGCATGGCAGATGCACTTTCACGTGGATAAATGGATCCTTATCCACTTTGGTGGCAAGAACAGGAAGGCAGATTACCACCTAAGTGGAATCAATTTAGGTAAAGGGGCAGTACAGAGAGATCTGGGGGTTCTTGTACACCACTCAATGAAGGTAAGCATGCAGGTACAGCAGGTAGTGAAGAAGGCTAATAGCATGCTGGCCTTCATAACAAGAGGGATTGAGTATAGAAGCAAAGAGGTCCTTCTGCAGCTGTACAGGGCCCTGGTGAGACCACACCTGGAGTACTGTGTGCAGTTCTGGTCTCCAAATTTGAGGAGAGACATTCTGGCTATTGAGGGAATGCAGCGTAGGTTCACGAGGTCAATTCCTGGAATGGCGGGATTACCTTACACTGAAAGACTGGAGCGACTGGGCTTGTGTACCCTTGAGTTTAGAAGACTGAGAGGGGATCTGGTTGAGACATATAAGATGATCAAAGGATTGGACACTCTGGCGGCAGGCAACATGTTTCCGCTGCGGGGTGAGTGCCGAAACAGAGGACACAGCTTAAAAATACGGGGTAGACCATTTAGGACAGAGATGAGGAGAAACTTCTTCACCCAGAGAGTGGTGGCTGTGTGGAATGCTCTGCCCCAGAGGGCAGTGGAGGCCCAGTCTCTGGATTCATTTAAGAAAGAGTTGGATAGAGCTCTCAAGGATAGTGGAATCAAGGGTTATGGAGATAAGGCAGGAACAGGATACTGATTAAGGATGATCAGCCATGATCATATTGAATGGTGGTGCAGGCTGGAAGGGCAGAATGGCCAACTCCTGCACCTATTGTCTATTGTCCGCCTTTCCTGACTGCCACCTGCAGACAGCGTGCAGCCCCAATCCCTTTCTTTCCGCCTTTCTTGCTGATTTTGGCAGCGCTCCGCTCTCCTCCCCTCCGTGTCTCGTGCCTGCAGGAGACTGATGCCAGGCACAGCAGCAGCAGCAAAAATAACCTGCCGCTCCATTGCCTGGCACAAGACAAGTGCAGAGGGGTGACTTGAGCAGCCACTGCTGGCGGAAAAAGCCTACTGCACCTGGTATTCCCAGGCAGCCTCCCATCCAAGTACTAACCAGGCCTGAGTCTGCTTAGCTTCCGAGATCAGACGAGATCGGGCGTTTTCAGACTAGTATGGCCGTAGGCGCTAGCCCCTGCCTTTTCTCCCTACTTCAAAGCGTGCTGGCCAGCCACATTTTCTTTCTTGCTCTTTCTCTTTATCCCCTTTGGCTTTTTTTTCTCTTTTCTCTTTGCTCTTCCTCCTCCGTGCGTGCTTCCCTCCCTCCGTCCCTCCAGCTGCCTTTCAGCCAGCCCTTGCCCACCAGGCTCCTGTAGTCTCCCACATCCCCACACAGGCCAACTGCAAGCCCTCCCCCTGCTTCATAGGGCCGCAGCCTGCATTCTCTCATCCTTCCACACTCCTCCACCCCTCCATTTCGGAATGCCAGGCACTGACCAGTGGGGTACCGCACGGATCAGTTCTGGGACCGCAGCTTTTTACAATCTATCTTCAGGATATACAAGATGGTATTAGCAATAACATTCGCAAATTTCATCAGCTGGGTGGCAGGGTGAAATGTGATGAGGATGTTAGGAGATTACAGGGTGACCTGGACAAGTTAGGTGAGTGCTCAGATGCATGGCAGATGCACTTTCACGTGGATAAATGGATCCTTATCCACTTTGGTGGCAAGAACAAGAAGGCAGATTACCACCTAAGTGGAATCAATTTAGGTAAAGGGGCAGTACAGAGAGATCTGGGGGTTCTTGTACACCACTCAATGAAGGTAAGCATGCAGGTACAGCAGGTAGTGAAGAAGGCTAATAGCATGCTGGCCTTCATAACAAGAGGGATTGAGTATAGAAGCAAAGAGGTCCTTCTGCAGCTGTACAGGGCCCTGGTGAGACCACACCTGGAGTACTGTGTGCAGTTCTGGTCTCCAAATTTGAGGAGAGACATTCTGGCTATTGAGGGAATGCAGCGTAGGTTCACGAGGTCAATTCCTGGAATGGCGGGATTACCTTACACTGAAAGACTGGAGCGACTGGGCTTGTGTACCCTTGAGTTTAGAAGACTGAGAGGGGATCTGGTTGAGACATATAAGATGATCAAAGGATTGGACACTCTGGCGGCAGGCAACATGTTTCCGCTGCGGGGTGAGTGCCGAAACAGAGGACACAGCTTAAAAATACGGGGTAGACCATTTAGGACAGAGATGAGGAGAAACTTCTTCACCCAGAGAGTGGTGGCTGTGTGGAATGCTCTGCCCCAGAGGGCAGTGGAGGCCCAGTCTCTGGATTCATTTAAGAAAGAGTTGGATAGAGCTCTCAAGGATAGTGGAATCAAGGGTTATGGAGATAAGGCAGGAACAGGATACTGATTAAGGATGATCAGCCATGATCATATTGAATGGTGGTGCAGGCTGGAAGGGCAGAATGGCCAACTCCTGCACCTATTGTCTATTGTCCGCCTTTCCTGACTGCCACCCGCAGACAGCGTGCAGCCCCAATCCCTTTCTTTCCGCCTTTCTTGCTGATTTTGGCAGCGCTCCGCTCTCCTCCCCTCCGTGTCTCGTGCCTGCAGGAGACTGATGCCAGGCACAGCAGCAGCAGCAGCAAAAATAACCTGCCGCTCCATTGCCTGGCACAAGACAAGTGCAGAGGGGTGACTTGAGCAGCCACTGCTGGCGGAAAAAGCCTACTGCACCTGGTATTCCCAGGCGGTCTCCCATCCAAGTACTAACCAGGCCTGAGTCTGCTTAGCTTCCGAGATCAGACGAGATCGGGCATTTTCAGACTAGTATGGCCGTAGGCGCTGGCCCCTGCCTTTTCTCCCTACTTCAAGGCGTGCTGGCCAGCCACATTTTCTTTCTTGCTCTTTCTCTTTATCCCCTTTGGCTTTTTTTTCTCTTTTCTCTTTGCTCTTCCTCCTCCGTGCGTGCTTCCCTCCCTCCGTCCCTCCAGCTGCCTTTCAGCCAGCCCTTGCCCACCAGGCTCCTGTCGTCTCCCACATCCCCACACAGGCCAACTGCAAGCCCTCCCCCTGCTTCATAGGGCCGCAGCCTGCATTCTCTCATCCTTCCACACTCCTCCACCCCTCCATTTCGGAATGCCGGGCACTGACCAGTGGGGTACCGCACGGATCAGTACTGGGACCGCAGCTTTTTACAATCTATCTTCAGGATATACAAGATGGTATTAGCAATAACATTCGCAAATTTCATCAGCTGGGTGGCAGGGTGAAATGTGATGAGGATGTTAGGAGATTACAGGGTGACCTGGACAAGTTAGGTGAGTGCTCAGATGCATGGCAGATGCACTTTCACGTGGATAAATGGATCCTTATCCACTTTGGTGGCAAGAACAGGAAGGCAGATTACCACCTAAGTGGAATCAATTTAGGTAAAGGGGCAGTACAGAGAGATCTGGGGGTTCTTGTACACCACTCAATGAAGGTAAGCATGCAGGTACAGCAGGTAGTGAAGAAGGCTAATAGCATGCTGGCCTTCATAACAAGAGGGATTGAGTATAGAAGCAAAGAGGTCCTTCTGCAGCTGTACAGGGCCCTGGTGAGACCACACCTGGAGTACTGTGTGCAGTTCTGGTCTCCAAATTTGAGGAGAGACATTCTGGCTATTGAGGGAATGCAGCGTAGGTTCACGAGGTCAATTCCTGGAATGGCGGGATTACCTTACACTGAAAGACTGGAGCGACTGGGCTTGTGTACCCTTGAGTTTAGAAGACTGAGAGGGGATCTGGTTGAGACATATAAGATGATCAAAGGATTGGACACTCTGGCGGCAGGCAACATGTTTCCGCTGCGGGGTGAGTGCCGAAACAGAGGACACAGCTTAAAAATACGGGGTAGACCATTTAGGACAGAGATGAGGAGAAACTTCTTCACCCAGAGAGTGGTGGCTGTGTGGAATGCTCTGCCCCAGAGGGCAGTGGAGGCCCAGTCTCTGGATTCATTTAAGAAAGAGTTGGATAGAGCTCTCAAGGATAGTGGAATCAAGGGTTATGGAGATAAGGCAGGAACAGGATACTGATTAAGGATGATCAGCCATGATCATATTGAATGGTGGTGCAGGCTGGAAGGGCAGAATGGCCAACTCCTGCACCTATTGTCTATTGTCCGCCTTTCCTGACTGCCACCCGCAGACAGCGTGCAGCCCCAATCCCTTTCTTTCCGCCTTTCTTGCTGATTTTGGCAGCGCTCCGCTCTCCTCCCCTCCGTGTCTCGTGCCTGCAGGAGACTGATGCCAGGCACAGCAGCAGCAGCAAAAATAACCTGCCGCTCCATTGCCTGGCACAAGACAAGTGCAGAGGGGTGACTTGAGCAGCCACTGCTGGCGGAAAAAGCCTACTGCACCTGGTATTCCCAGGCGGTCTCCCATCCAAGTACTAACCAGGCCTGAGTCTGCTTAGCTTCCGAGATCAGACGAGATCGGGCGTTTTCAGACTAGTATGGCCGTAGGCGCTGGCCCCTGCCTTTTCTCCCTACTTCAAAGCGTGCTGGCCAGCCACATTTTCTTTCTTGCTCTTTCTCTTTATCCCCTTTGGCTTTTTTTTCTCTTTTCTCTTTGCTCTTCCTCCTCCGTGCGTGCTTCCCTCCCTCCGTCCCTCCAGCTGCCTTTCAGCCAGCCCTTGCCCACCAGGCTCCTGTAGTCTCCCACATCCCCACACAGGCCAACTGCAAGCCCTCCCCCTGCTTCATAGGGCCGCAGCCTGCATTCTCTCATCCTTCCACACTCCTCCACCCCTCCATTTCGGAATGCCGGGCACTGACCAGTGGGGTACCGCACGGATCTGTACTGGGACCGCAGCTTTTTACAATCTATCTTCAGGATATACAAGATGGTATTAGCAATAACATTCGCAAATTTCATCAGCTGGGTGGCAGGGTGAAATGTGATGAGGATGTTAGGAGATTACAGGGTGACCTGGACAAGTTAGGTGAGTGCTCAGATGCATGGCAGATGCACTTTCACGTGGATAAATGGATCCTTATCCACTTTGGTGGCAAGAACAGGAAGGCAGATTACCACCTAAGTGGAATCAATTTAGGTAAAGGGGCAGTACAGAGAGATCTGGGGGTTCTTGTACACCACTCAATGAAGGTAAGCATGCAGGTACAGCAGGTAGTGAAGAAGGCTAATAGCATGCTGGCCTTCATAACAAGAGGGATTGAGTATAGAAGCAAAGAGGTCCTTCTGCAGCTGTACAGGGCCCTGGTGAGACCACACCTGGAGTACTGTGTGCAGTTCTGGTCTCCAAATTTGAGGAGAGACATTCTGGCTATTGAGGGAATGCAGCGTAGGTTCACGAGGTCAATTCCTGGAATGGCGGGATTACCTTACACTGAAAGACTGGAGCGACTGGGCTTGTGTACCCTTGAGTTTAGAAGACTGAGAGGGGATCTGGTTGAGACATATAAGATGATCAAAGGATTGGACACTCTGGCGGCAGGCAACATGTTTCCGCTGCGGGGTGAGTGCCGAAACAGAGGACACAGCTTAAAAATACGGGGTAGACCATTTAGGACAGAGATGAGGAGAAACTTCTTCACCCAGAGAGTGGTGGCTGTGTGGAATGCTCTGCCCCAGAGGGCAGTGGAGGCCCAGTCTCTGGATTCATTTAAGAAAGAGTTGGATAGAGCTCTCAAGGATAGTGGAATCAAGGGTTATGGAGATAAGGCAGGAACAGGATACTGATTAAGGATGATCAGCCATGATCATATTGAATGGTGGTGCAGGCTGGAAGGGCAGAATGGCCAACTCCTGCACCTATTGTCTATTGTCCGCCTTTCCTGACTGCCACCCGCAGACAGCGTGCAGCCCCAATCCCTTTCTTGCTGATTTTGGCAGCGCTCCGCTCTCCTCCCCTCCGTGTCTCGTGCCTGCAGGAGACTGATGCCAGGCACAGCAGCAGCAGCAAAAATAACCTGCCGCTCCATTGCCTGGCACAAGACAAGTGCAGAGGGGTGACTTGAGCAGCCACTGCTGGCGGAAAAAGCCTACTGCACCTGGTACTCCCAGGCGGTCTCCCATCCAAGTACTAACCAGGCCTGAGTCTGCTTAGCTTCCGAGATCAGACGAGATCGGGCGTTTTCAGACTAGTATGGCCGTAGGCGCTGGCCCCTGCCTTTTCTCCCTACTTCAAGGCGTGCTGGCCAGCCACATTTTCTTTCTTGCTCTTTCTCTTTATCCCCTTTGGCTTTTTTTTCTCTTTTCTCTTTGCTCTTCCTCCTCCGTGCGTGCTTCCCTCCCTCCGTCCCTCCAGCTGCCTTTCAGCCAGCCCTTGCCCACCAGGCTCCTGTAGTCTCCCACATCCCCACACAGGCCAACTGCAAGCCCTCCCCCTGCTTCATAGGGCCGCAGCCTGCATTCTCTCATCCTTCCACACTCCTCCACCCCTCCATTTCGGAATGCCGGGCACTGACCAGTGGGGTACCGCACGGATCAGTACTGGGACCGCAGCTTTTTACAATCTATCTTCAGGATATACAAGATGGTATTAGCAATAACATTCGCAAATTTCATCAGCTGGGTGGCAGGGTGAAATGTGATGAGGATGTTAGGAGATTACAGGGTGACCTGGACAAGTTAGGTGAGTGCTCAGATGCATGGCAGATGCACTTTCACGTGGATAAATGGATCCTTATCCACTTTGGTGGCAAGAACAGGAAGGCAGATTACCACCTAAGTGGAATCAATTTAGGTAAAGGGGCAGTACAGAGAGATCTGGGGGTTCTTGTACACCACTCAATGAAGGTAAGCATGCAGGTACAGCAGGTAGTGAAGAAGGCTAATAGCATGCTGGCCTTCATAACAAGAGGGATTGAGTATAGAAGCAAAGAGGTCCTTCTGCAGCTGTACAGGGCCCTGGTGAGACCACACCTGGAGTACTGTGTGCAGTTCTGGTCTCCAAATTTGAGGAGAGACATTCTGGCTATTGAGGGAATGCAGCGTAGGTTCACGAGGTCAATTCCTGGAATGGCGGGATTACCTTACACTGAAAGACTGGAGCGACTGGGCTTGTGTACCCTTGAGTTTAGAAGACTGAGAGGGGATCTGGTTGAGACATATAAGATGATCAAAGGATTGGACACTCTGGCGGCAGGCAACATGTTTCCGCTGCGGGGTGAGTGCCGAAACAGAGGACACAGCTTAAAAATACGGGGTAGACCATTTAGGACAGAGATGAGGAGAAACTTCTTCACCCAGAGAGTGGTGGCTGTGTGGAATGCTCTGCCCCAGAGGGCAGTGGAGGCCCAGTCTCTGGATTCATTTAAGAAAGAGTTGGATAGAGCTCTCAAGGATAGTGGAATCAAGGGTTATGGAGATAAGGCAGGAACAGGATACTGATTAAGGATGATCAGCCATGATCATATTGAATGGTGGTGCAGGCTGGAAGGGCAGAATGGCCAACTCCTGCACCTATTGTCTATTGTCCGCCTTTCCTGACTGCCACCTGCAGACAGCGTGCAGCCCCAATCCCTTTCTTTCCGCCTTTCTTGCTGATTTTGGCAGCGCTCCGCTCTCCTCCCCTCCGTGTCTCGTGCCTGCAGGAGACTGATGCCAGGCACAGCAGCAGCAGCAAAAATAACCTGCCGCTCCATTGCCTGGCACAAGACAAGTGCAGAGGGGTGACTTGAGCAGCCACTGCTGGCGGAAAAAGCCTACTGCACCTGGTATTCCCAGGCGGTCTCCCATCCAAGTACTAACCAGGCCTGAGTCTGCTTAGCTTCCGAGATCAGACGAGATCGGGCGTTTTCAGACTAGTATGGCCGTAGGCGCTGGCCCCTGCCTTTTCTCCCTACTTCAAGGCGTGCTGGCCAGCCACATTTTCTTTCTTGCTCTTTCTCTTTATCCCCTTTGGCTTTTTTTTCTCTTTTCTCTTTGCTCTTCCTCCTCCGTGCGTGCTTCCCTCCCTCCGTCCCTCCAGCTGCCTTTCAGCCAGCCCTTGCCCACCAGGCTCCTGTCGTCTCCCACATCCCCACACAGGCCAACTGCAAGCCCTCCCCCTGCTTCATAGGGCCGCAGCCTGCATTCTCTCATCCTTCCACACTCCTCCACCCCTCCATTTCGGAATGCCGGGCACTGACCAGTGGGGTACCGCACGGATCAGTACTGGGACCGCAGCTTTTTACAATCTATCTTCAGGATATACAAGATGGTATTAGCAATAACATTCGCAAATTTCATCAGCTGGGTGGCAGGGTGAAATGTGATGAGGATGTTAGGAGATTACAGGGTGACCTGGACAAGTTAGGTGAGTGCTCAGATGCATGGCAGATGCACTTTCACGTGGATAAATGGATCCTTATCCACTTTGGTGGCAAGAACAGGAAGGCAGATTACCACCTAAGTGGAATCAATTTAGGTAAAGGGGCAGTACAGAGAGATCTGGGGGTTCTTGTACACCACTCAATGAAGGTAAGCATGCAGGTACAGCAGGTAGTGAAGAAGGCTAATAGCATGCTGGCCTTCATAACAAGAGGGATTGAGTATAGAAGCAAAGAGGTCCTTCTGCAGCTGTACAGGGCCCTGGTGAGACCACACCTGGAGTACTGTGTGCAGTTCTGGTCTCCAAATTTGAGGAGAGACATTCTGGCTATTGAGGGAATGCAGCGTAGGTTCACGAGGTCAATTCCTGGAATGGCGGGATTACCTTACACTGAAAGACTGGAGCGACTGGGCTTGTGTACCCTTGAGTTTAGAAGACTGAGAGGGGATCTGGTTGAGACATATAAGATGATCAAAGGATTGGACACTCTGGCGGCAGGCAACATGTTTCCGCTGCGGGGTGAGTGCCGAAACAGAGGACACAGCTTAAAAATACGGGGTAGACCATTTAGGACAGAGATGAGGAGAAACTTCTTCACCCAGAGAGTGGTGGCTGTGTGGAATGCTCTGCCCCAGAGGGCAGTGGAGGCCCAGTCTCTGGATTCATTTAAGAAAGAGTTGGATAGAGCTCTCAAGGATAGTGGAATCAAGGGTTATGGAGATAAGGCAGGAACAGGATACTGATTAAGGATGATCAGCCATGATCATATTGAATGGTGGTGCAGGCTGGAAGGGCAGAATGGCCAATTCCTGCACCTATTGTCTATTGTCCGCCTTTCCTGACTGCCACCCGCAGACAGCGTGCAGCCCCAATCCCTTTCTTTCCGCCTTTCTTGCTGATTTTGGCAGCGCTCCGCTCTCCTCCCCTCCGTGTCTCGTGCCTGCAGGAGACTGATGCCAGGCACAGCAGCAGCAGCAAAAATAACCTGCCGCTCCATTGCCTGGCACAAGACAAGTGCAGAGGGGTGACTTGAGCAGCCACTGCTGGCGGAAAAAGCCTACTGCACCTGGTATTCCCAGGCGGTCTCCCATCCAAGTACTAACCAGGCCTGAGTCTGCTTAGCTTCCGAGATCAGACGAGATCGGGCGTTTTCAGACTAGTATGGCCGTAGGCGCTGGCCCCTGCCTTTTCTCCCTACTTCAAAGCGTGCTGGCCAGCCACATTTTCTTTCTTGCTCTTTCTCTTTATCCCCTTTGGCTTTTTTTTCTCTTTTCTCTTTGCTCTTCCTCCTCCGTGCGTGCTTCCCTCCCTCCGTCCCTCCAGCTGCCTTTCAGCCAGCCCTTGCCCACCAGGCTCCTGTAGTCTCCCACATCCCCACACAGGCCAACTGCAAGCCCTCCCCCTGCTTCATAGGGCCGCAGCCTGCATTCTCTCATCCTTCCACACTCCTCCACCCCTCCATTTCGGAATGCCGGGCACTGACCAGTGGGGTACCGCACGGATCTGTACTGGGACCGCAGCTTTTTACAATCTATCTTCAGGATATACAAGATGGTATTAGCAATAACATTCGCAAATTTCATCAGCTGGGTGGCAGGGTGAAATGTGATGAGGATGTTAGGAGATTACAGGGTGACCTGGACAAGTTAGGTGAGTGCTCAGATGCATGGCAGATGCACTTTCACGTGGATAAATGGATCCTTATCCACTTTGGTGGCAAGAACAGGAAGGCAGATTACCACCTAAGTGGAATCAATTTAGGTAAAGGGGCAGTACAGAGAGATCTGGGGGTTCTTGTACACCACTCAATGAAGGTAAGCATGCAGGTACAGCAGGTAGTGAAGAAGGCTAATAGCATGCTGGCCTTCATAACAAGAGGGATTGAGTATAGAAGCAAAGAGGTCCTTCTGCAGCTGTACAGGGCCCTGGTGAGACCACACCTGGAGTACTGTGTGCAGTTCTGGTCTCCAAATTTGAGGAGAGACATTCTGGCTATTGAGGGAATGCAGCGTAGGTTCACGAGGTCAATTCCTGGAATGGCGGGATTACCTTACACTGAAAGACTGGAGCGACTGGGCTTGTGTACCCTTGAGTTTAGAAGACTGAGAGGGGATCTGGTTGAGACATATAAGATGATCAAAGGATTGGACACTCTGGCGGCAGGCAACATGTTTCCGCTGCGGGGTGAGTGCCGAAACAGAGGACACAGCTTAAAAATACGGGGTAGACCATTTAGGACAGAGATGAGGAGAAACTTCTTCACCCAGAGAGTGGTGGCTGTGTGGAATGCTCTGCCCCAGAGGGCAGTGGAGGCCCAGTCTCTGGATTCATTTAAGAAAGAGTTGGATAGAGCTCTCAAGGATAGTGGAATCAAGGGTTATGGAGATAAGGCAGGAACAGGATACTGATTAAGGATGATCAGCCATGATCATATTGAATGGTGGTGCAGGCTGGAAGGGCAGAATGGCCAACTCCTGCACCTATTGTCTATTGTCCGCCTTTCCTGACTGCCACCCGCAGACAGCGTGCAGCCCCAATCCCTTTCTTTCCGCCTTTCTTGCTGATTTTGGCAGCGCTCCGCTCTCCTCCCCTCCGTGTCTCGTGCCTGCAGGAGACTGATGCCAGGCACAGCAGCAGCAGCAAAAATAACCTGCCGCTCCATTGCCTGGCACAAGACAAGTGCAGAGGGGTGACTTGAGCAGCCACTGCTGGCGGAAAAAGCCTACTGCACCTGGTATTCCCAGGCGGTCTCCCATCCAAGTACTAACCAGGCCTGAGTCTGCTTAGCTTCCGAGATCAGACGTTTTCAGACTAGTATGGCCGTAGGCGCTGGCCCCTGCCTTTTCTCCCTACTTCAAGGCGTGCTGGCCAGCCACATTTTCTTTGTTGCTCTTTCTCTTTATCCCCTTTGGCTTTTTTTTCTCTTTTCTCTTTGCTCTTCCTCCTCCGTGCGTGCTTCCCTCCCTCCGTCCCTCCAGCTGCCTTTCAGCCAGCCCTTGCCCACCAGGCTCCTGTAGTCTCCCACATCCCCACACAGGCCAACTGCAAGCCCTCCCCCTGCTTCATAGGGCCGCAGCCTGCATTCTCTCATCCTTCCACACTCCTCCACCCCTCCATTTCGGAATGCCAGGCACTGACCAGTGGGGTACCGCACGGATCAGTACTGGGACCGCAGCTTTTTACAATCTATCTTCAGGATATACAAGATGGTATTAGCAATAACATTCGCAAATTTCATCAGCTGGGTGGCAGGGTGAAATGTGATGAGGATGTTAGGAGATTACAGGGTGACCTGGACAAGTTAGGTGAGTGCTCAGATGCATGGCAGATGCACTTTCACGTGGATAAATGGATCCTTATCCACTTTGGTGGCAAGAACAGGAAGGCAGATTACCACCTAAGTGGAATCAATTTAGGTAAAGGGGCAGTACAGAGAGATCTGGGGGTTCTTGTACACCACTCAATGAAGGTAAGCATGCAGGTACAGCAGGTAGTGAAGAAGGCTAATAGCATGCTGGCCTTCATAACAAGAAGGATTGAGTATAGAAGCAAAGAGGTCCTTCTGCAGCTGTACAGGGCCCTGGTGAGACCACACCTGGAGTACTGTGTGCAGTTCTGGTCTCCAAATTTGAGGAGAGACATTCTGGCTATTGAGGGAATGCAGCGTAGGTTCACGAGGTCAATTCCTGGAATGGCGGGATTACCTTACACTGAAAGACTGGAGCGACTGGGCTTGTGTACCCTTGAGTTTAGAAGACTGAGAGGGGATCTGGTTGAGACATATAAGATGATCAAAGGATTGGACACTCTGGCGGCAGGCAACATGTTTCCGCTGCGGGGTGAGTGCCGAAACAGAGGACACAGCTTAAAAATACGGGGTAGACCATTTAGGACAGAGATGAGGAGAAACTTCTTCACCCAGAGAGTGGTGGCTGTGTGGAATGCTCTGCCCCAGAGGGCAGTGGAGGCCCAGTCTCTGGATTCATTTAAGAAAGAGTTGGATAGAGCTCTCAAGGATAGTGGAATCAAGGGTTATGGAGATAAGGCAGGAACAGGATACTGATTAAGGATGATCAGCCATGATCATATTGAATGGTGGTGCAGGCTGGAAGGGCAGAATGGCCAACTCCTGCACCTATTGTCTATTGTCCGCCTTTCCTGACTGCCACCCGCAGACAGCGTGCAGCCCCAATCCCTTTCTTGCTGATTTTGGCAGCGCTCCGCTCTCCTCCCCTCCGTGTCTCGTGCCTGCAGGAGACTGATGCCAGGCACAGCAGCAGCAGCAAAAATAACCTGCCGCTCCATTGCCTGGCACAAGACAAGTGCAGAGGGGTGACTTGAGCAGCCACTGCTGGCGGAAAAAGCCTACTGCACCTGGTATTCCCAGGCGGTCTCCCATCCAAGTACTAACCAGGCCTGAGTCTGCTTAGCTTCCGAGATCAGACGAGATCGGGCGTTTTCAGACTAGTATGGCCGTAGGCCCTGGCCCCTGCCTTTTCTCCCTACTTCAAAGCGTGCTGGCCAGCCACATTTTCTTTCTTGCTCTTTCTCTTTATCCCCTTTGGCTTTTTTTTCTCTTTTCTCTTTGCTCTTCCTCCTCCGTGCGTGCTTCCCTCCCTCCGTCCCTCCAGCTGCCTTTCAGGCCAGCCCTTGCCCACCAGGCTCCTGTAGTCTCCCACATCCCCACACAGGCCAACTGCAAGCCCTCCCCCTGCTTCATAGGGCCGCAGCCTGCATTCTCTCATCCTTCCACACTCCTCCACCCCTCCATTTCGGAATGCCAGGCACTGACCAGTGGGGTACCGCACGGATCAGTACTGGGACCGCAGCTTTTTACAATCTATCTTCAGGATATACAAGATGGTATTAGCAATAACATTCGCAAATTTCATCAGCTGGGTGGCAGGGTGAAATGTGATGAGGATGTTAGGAGATTACAGGGTGACCTGGACAAGTTAGGTGAGTGCTCAGATGCATGGCAGATGCACTTTCACGTGGATAAATGGATCCTTATCCACTTTGGTGGCAAGAACAGGAAGGCAGATTACCACCTAAGTGGAATCAATTTAGGTAAAGGGGCAGTACAGAGAGATCTGGGGGTTCTTGTACACCACTCAATGAAGGTAAGCATGCAGGTACAGCAGGTAGTGAAGAAGGCTAATAGCATGCTGGCCTTCATAACAAGAGGGATTGAGTATAGAAGCAAAGAGGTCCTTCTGCAGCTGTACAGGGCCCTGGTGAGACCACACCTGGAGTACTGTGTGCAGTTCTGGTCTCCAAATTTGAGGAGAGACATTCTGGCTATTGAGGGAATGCAGCGTAGGTTCACGAGGTCAATTCCTGGAATGGCGGGATTACCTTACACTGAAAGACTGGAGCGACTGGGCTTGTGTACCCTTGAGTTTAGAAGACTGAGAGGGGATCTGGTTGAGACATATAAGATGATCAAAGGATTGGACACTCTGGCGGCAGGCAACATGTTTCCGCTGCGGGGTGAGTGCCGAAACAGAGGACACAGCTTAAAAATACGGGGTAGACCATTTAGGACAGAGATGAGGAGAAACTTCTTCACCCAGAGAGTGGTGGCTGTGTGGAATGCTCTGCCCCAGAGGGCAGTGGAGGCCCAGTCTCTGGATTCATTTAAGAAAGAGTTGGATAGAGCTCTCAAGGATAGTGGAATCAAGGGTTATGGAGATAAGGCAGGAACAGGATACTGATTAAGGATGATCAGCCATGATCATATTGAATGGTGGTGCAGGCTGGAAGGGCAGAATGGCCAACTCCTGCACCTATTGTCTATTGTCCGCCTTTCCTGACTGCCACCCGCAGACAGCGTGCAGCCCCAATCCCTTTCTTTCCGCCTTTCTTGCTGATTTTGGCAGCGCTCCGCTCTCCTCCCCTCCGTGTCTCGTGTCTGCAGGAGACTGATGCCAGGCACAGCAGCAGCAGCAAAAATAACCTGCCGCTCCATTGCCTGGCACAAGACAAGTGCAGAGGGGTGACTAGAGCAGCCACTGCTGGCAGAAAAAGCCTACTGCACCTGGTATTCCCAGGCGGTCTCCCATCCAAGTACTAACCAGGCCTGAGTCTGCTTAGCTTCCGAGATCAGACGAGATCGGGCGTTTTCAGACTAGTATGGCCGTAGGCGCTGGCCCCTGCCTTTTCTCCCTACTTCAAGGCGTGCTGGCCAGCCACATTTTCTTTCTTGCTCTTTCTCTTTATCCCCTTTGGCTTTTTTTTCTCTTTTCTCTTTGCTCTTCCTCCTCCGTGCGTGCTTCCCTCCCTCCGTCCCTCCAGCTGCCTTTCAGCCAGCCCTTGCCCACCAGGCTCCTGTAGTCTCCCACATCCCCACACAGGCCAACTGCAAGCCCTCCCCCTGCTTCATAGGGCCGCAGCCTGCATTCTCTCATCCTTCCACACTCCTCCACCCCTCCATTTCGGAATGCCAGGCACTGACCAGTGGGGTACCGCACGGATCAGTACTGGGACCGCAGCTTTTTACAATCTATCTTCAGGATATACAAGATGGTATTAGCAATAACATTCGCAAATTTCATCAGCTGGGTGGCAGGGTGAAATGTGATGAGGATGTTAGGAGATTACAGGGTGACCTGGACAAGTTAGGTGAGTGCTCAGATGCATGGCAGATGCACTTTCACGTGGATAAATGGATCCTTATCCACTTTGGTGGCAAGAACAGGAAGGCAGATTACCACCTAAGTGGAATCAATTTAGGTAAAGGGGCAGTACAGAGAGATCTGGGGGTTCTTGTACACCACTCAATGAAGGTAAGCATGCAGGTACAGCAGGTAGTGAAGAAGGCTAATAGCATGCTGGCCTTCATAACAAGAGGGATTGAGTATAGAAGCAAAGAGGTCCTTCTGCAGCTGTACAGGGCCCTGGTGAGACCACACCTGGAGTACTGTGTGCAGTTCTGGTCTCCAAATTTGAGGAGAGACATTCTGGCTATTGAGGGAATGCAGCGTAGGTTCACGAGGTCAATTCCTGGAATGGCGGGATTACCTTACACTGAAAGACTGGAGCGACTGGGCTTGTGTACCCTTGAGTTTAGAAGACTGAGAGGGGATCTGGTTGAGACATATAAGATGATCAAAGGATTGGACACTCTGGCGGCAGGCAACATGTTTCCGCTGCGGGGTGAGTGCCGAAACAGAGGACACAGCTTAAAAATACGGGGTAGACCATTTAGGACAGAGATGAGGAGAAACTTCTTCACCCAGAGAGTGGTGGCTGTGTGGAATGCTCTGCCCCAGAGGGCAGTGGAGGCCCAGTCTCTGGATTCATTTAAGAAAGAGTTGGATAGAGCTCTCAAGGATAGTGGAATCAAGGGTTATGGAGATAAGGCAGGAACAGGATACTGATTAAGGATGATCAGCCATGATCATATTGAATGGTGGTGCAGGCTGGAAGGGCAGAATGGCCAACTCCTGCACCTATTGTCTATTGTCCGCCTTTCCTGACTGCCACCCGCAGACAGCGTGCAGCCCCAATCCCTTTCTTTCCGCCTTTCTTGCTGATTTTGGCAGCGCTCCGCTCTCCTCCCCTCCGTGTCTCGTGCCTGCAGGAGACTGATGCCAGGCACA